>NC_141990.1:211543230-211699782 GCF_049901715.1 Pseudonaja textilis
TTATTATTTTTACAAATAACTCAGGAAGGCAAACATAGCCAATACACCTTATTTTCCCCACAACAGCAACCCTGTGAAGTGAGTTGAACTAACTGGCCCAAAGTCCCCCAAGCTGGCTTTCATGGCTAAAGCAACACTTGAACTCACAGTCTCCCACTTTCTAGCCTGGTGCCTGAAACAAATGCTCTTCCGACGACTATTATATCCTGGATTAAAGGGGGGGGGGAGCATGTAACAAATCTCAAGGTAAAGGTAAAAACTAAGTGTGCTTGGCCACGTTTAGAAACCGGTTTGGTGTCGTCTCCCTTGCTGTTTTGTCTATGGAGATTTTCAAGTCGTCCTGGTCCGTGGTCGACCCAAAAGGTGCTTTTTTTTCAAGAGGCAAATAGGATTTTCTTGTGTGTTTTTTTTTCTTTGAACCTGAGAGCTGAAGAAGATTCTATAGGAAGAGAAGCGAAACGTCTTCAAAGAAAAACAAGAAAAGCCCAGTTGCATCTTGGAAAATGAAATAGCACCTTTGGGACTACCTCACACTGTTTACTTCTCTTTCTAAGCGGCTTCTCTCCTGGGCGTTTCTCATCCAAGCCCTATGCTAGGGCTGCGTGAGTTTGTTGGACCAACTAACTAACTTTATTTATTTTATTTGTCAATTGCTTACAAGATAATAGGTATAAGTATGTACATAGTTACGAATACATGAAATGGGTACATATAAGAAAAATAAAAGAAACCATAGGACAGGGACGGTAGGCACGTTGGTGCGCTTATGCACGCCCCACTAATATTAGAATAGAATAGAATATCTTCCCGATATTCTTCCGAAAAGGCTCGTATCGTATATCTCTTCCCCGCCAGAAGCGACACCCAAACCTTCCACACCTACCCTCTTCCTGAGCGAAATACACCGTTATCTGCTCTCCTCTGTCGGGATCCACGAGGATCTTGCATTCCCCTCCTCCCGATCGCTTGGGGCTTTGGAAGTAACAAAGGAGCTTGTTCTTCAGAGATTTGCTCAGGCTGCAGCCCCAGTTCCCCTTGACCACAAGCGGGAAGCGATAATCTGCTTCGCCCTCGGCCATGGCTCCCCTCGCTCCGATGCCGAGGCGGACTCCCGAGTTCCACTTTCGATTTCCTTTCTCCGCTCCAACTTGGCCGCGCCTCGCGAGAGCTTTACGCAACTTTTAGGCTTTCTCCAACCGAGCGCCCTCTAAAGCACGTTGAACTCACCAACACCCATCCCTTCTCCAGCCAATGCCGCTGATGGGAGTTGTATTGCAGATCACGCGAGGGCCAGGATTGGTTGCCTACTCTTGCGGGGTACAACCGTGGGAGCGGAGTCCTGTTGACCCGTAATTCCAATATTCAATATTCCAATATTTGAAGGGCTGACACAGAGAGGAGGCGGGGGTGGGGTGGGGTGTCCAACCTGTTTTCCAAAGCACCCGAAGGCCAGACAAGGAATAATCCAGGGCTCTTTAAACTTGGCAACTTTAAGACTTGTGGACTTCAACTCCCAGAATTCCTCCTCCAGTCACGTTAGCTCAGGAATTCTGGGAGTTGAAGTCCACAAGTCTTAACCTTGCCAAGTTTGAAGACTCCTAAGGAATGGAAACTGAACAAGGAGAGATTCAACTTGGAAATAAGGAGATTTTTTCTGACGCTGAGAACAATCAAGCAATGGGACAGAAGTTGCCTTCGCAAGTTGTGGGAACTTCATCACTGGAAGCTTTCAAGAAGAGACTGGACTGCCATCTGTCAGAAATGGGGTAGGGTCTCCCGCTTGGGGGGGGGAGGGGGGTGGACTAAATGGTCTATAAGGTACCTTCAGACTCTGTTATTGTGAATTAGGTTGGGGGTGATTTCTTAGCAGTCAAGACTGGGACTTTAGATACTTTTTTAATTCCACAGCTAAGCCCTGCAAAAGAGATGCTTTACTACAAAATAGTCCTCAACTTACAACAGTTCATTCAATGACCGTTCAATGACAATGTCACTGAAAAAAGGGACTTATGATTGTTTTTCCACATTGCAGCATCCCTGTGTCATATGATCAAAATTCGGTTGCAGTGCCTGGGAATCGTGTGCTCACCTTTTGCAACCTTCTGACAAGTAAAGTCAATGGGAAAACTAGATTCACTTAACAACTGTTTTGCTGACTTAACCTGCAATGATTCACTTCACAACCACGGCAAGAAAGGTTGTAAAATAGGGCAAAATTCATTGAACAACTATTTCACTTAGCAATGAAAGTGTTGGACTCAATTGCGGTCGTAAGTTGAGGACTACCTGTACTGTGATCCAATTTAGAATGAGCATTTAGAACATGGACCAGCATTATACTGGCTCTTCTGATTTTTCAAATTGGGCAGTATTTCACTTACCTGCTCTGATATTTCACTCTCATTTATTTATTAAATTTATATGACCACCCAATTTGCACAAAGGTGACGCTGAGCGGCTTACAGAATTAAAAATCACAACATAAACATAAACCCATGAAAAAAACTGCAGCCACCAATGGCAGCAGCAACATCATCAAATTGACCATTTGATCAGCTCCATGTCCATTCAGGATCCACAGGGCTGTTGATCCAACCATGAATTTAGGGCCTATCGAAAAAGCAAGAGGGTGGGGGCCAACCATAACTTCGGAGGGGGATTGCTGAGCCATAGAGAGGAGGCCACCACAGAGAAGGCCCTTAAATATGAAGCCAGCTTCAATATTTCTTAACCAGTGAAATTTGAGAAACAGTCTGATGCAGACTAAAAAAAGCTGGGAGACCAGAAGGCCTTGTCCTGTCCTTTCTAGGTGCAGTGCCAGCTGACTGACCCTTAGGCCAGCCACTTTCTCTCAGCCCCAGGAAGGAGGTAAGGGAAGCCAGAAAGGTGGCTTGGTATAGGAACCCAAAGTGAAGAAACCAATTTTCATACAGAATTACAGAAAGACAAAGCACAAACTCTTTTTATTTTGGTACAGAAGCAGAAGAGGACACCTCTGGGCTTCCCATCCAAGGAGTGCACCAGAAATCGGACTCAATTTCTGCAGTTGGAATTTGATCTCTATTTTTTTTAAATTTTAATTGTTTTTTGTATTATCTTTTTATCATTTTGTAAACTACCCAGTGTTGCTTCACCATGACATGGGTGGCATATAAATAATAATAAAATAAAATAAATTTAGTTGGATTTCCTTCTTCACTCGGGCTCTTCCTTGTCATTTTGTATAGAATCAGAACTATTTTCTTTTGCTTGGAATGTTTATTGTTATTGCATGACAGCCAAAATAAAGCAACATTCTTTCTCTCCCTATTAGTTTTCTTTCCATTGTTTACGCTCACTTTTCCTATCTCCCCCTTTATTCCTATTATCTATTCTATAGGGGTGCCAAAAGTCTTTTCTGCTGAAAGGAAACAATTTATGCAGTCCGAAGAAAAACCGGAGGTTCATCACAGAAATTGGGGAAAACTCTTTGTCTCTTTCCTAATGATTCCGACATAAATGACTTTAAACAAAGTAGAACACTTTATTTATTAGAAAAATAATGAAATAAATATTTTTTAGTTTTGAATTCTGCAATTCTTTTTTTCTGGGCCAATTCTAAACTAAATTAGAATATCTCAATGCAAAAAACAAACAAAAGAAAAGGCACCATCTGCCTATCAGAGCTTAAAAGAGATACCAGGGCAGTTATGGAGCTGATCTTCCTCACTGATCTTCATTTGTTACAGTAGTAGTCAAATACCTGGCTTTGGAGCTGTGGATGAATATCTCCAGGCATGGAGAGGTCAGTCAGAAAGAACAGAAGACCTCAGTGGTATCCAAAACAATTTTTTTCTAGAAAATGTAACATTATGTGGTCAAGGCAGTTCCAAATAGAATGGACTACTGCAATACACTTTCAATGCTGCTGCTTTGAAGACCATTCAGAATCTGAAATTGGTGCTGAATACAGTGGCCTCCATGCTGCTAGGTGAGAACAGCTATGGATGTATAGTATCAGTGTTGTGGGCCATTCGTTCATTCCCAATAACCTTCTGAGTATAGTTCAAGTTTTAGTTCCAGTTTTTAATGCCCTACGTCATTTGACTCCAAGGTACAGGTAACCTTCATTTAACTACAGTAATTTGTACAGGAAAGTCCATTGTATGTGAGAAACTACATCACTGCCCTGCAAAACAATAGCAGTTCTAGTAGGAGAGGACCTCACATAACTGTGATTTGCAACTTCCTACCAACTTCCTATTACTTTGTCGGAAAGTGGTAAGGAAGGTTCCAAATCGTAATCATTGTAACTGCATGGAATGTTGTGATGTCCATAATTCAAGGACTGATTATAACTACCACTTGCTCAGTGACATTGTAAGTTTGGCTGCTGAAGGAGTGGTCATTAAATGAAGGTCTACCTGTACCTTGTAGAGTAACTTCTCTAGGTAGAACTGACCTGTCCAGTGTATTCATCCCAGGTGTGGCAATCTAGACTGTCTCAGTTGTGAGCCAAAGGAATGGTGCCCTTTCTCTTGGCATCTTTTTAAAAGATTTTGATGATAACATAAGAGCAAACTTAGGGTCAATTAATAAATGCCACTTGAAACATCCGTTTGAACGTGAAGAGGAAACTTCCTATTTTTTTTACAGACAGATCATCAGAGTTGGAAGGGACCTTGTAGGTCATCTAGTCCAACCCCCCTCCCAAGCAGGAGACCCTACACCATTTTTTTTAAAAAAAAGATGTTTCTGGATGGGTTGCAAAAATACAAGGATATGATCTCATTAATACTAAAATAATGCTCTCCAAGTCTTGGTTAGGAAAGCATCTCAAAGAGGTCCATAATACGAACGTGTTGTAATGGTAGCGTTTGGCATTACATTCCAAAAAGTTGTTTCGGAGGAGTACCCCCGTCTGCAACGCGGGAGCCTTTTTCTTTCACATTCAGCAGGCACAGAATCGAATTTATTGGAAGGTTAAAAAAATTCTAAAGTACCGCAAGGGCCCTAAACAATGAGCGACGGTGTCCTATCTGTATTAAATAAGTCTTCTGTCTGCATTTGCTACGGGATCACCGCCTGTCCCATTCAACGCCGTTCAACCGAACCGCCAGCAATCTGCAAGGCAGGAGTGCTCGTGACGTAGATTTTAACCTTGGTCTTTCTTCGCGCACCCTGGAGGCCCGGGCTCCTTCTATCTCCGCCCCTCTGTGCCGAGTTGTGACCAATAGCATTCATTCTACCACGATTCCGTGATTTCCTATTGGCTGTCAGGAGCGGCACGCTTTCACTCCGGCTCCGACACCTTGGTGATACGGGACTCGGGAAGAAGGAGGCCAAGATGGCGGCCGCTTTGGCGGCTCGGGATGTTTTCCTTTTTTCCAGCCCGTTCTCGGCTTTCCTTCTTTTGGCTGAGCTGCTTTTGCTGGCTCAAGCCCCGGCCTTTAACGTCGCCTCTCCCTTCTGTCACCACCACATCCCCAATGCCAGGGAGGTGAGGATCCTGGGGGAATAGAGGGAGGCAAAATATTCCGAACAAGGGAAACGGATGGGCTGAACTGCGGGGCTTAAGCCATACATTCCATTTTTATGTGTTTTTTCGCTTGCTCGTTTAAGTGTTCAGAGTTGCTCCCATCGTATTTGGGATTTAGCTGACTGAACAACAGATTATTGAACCAAATTGTGGGGGAAAGTCACTAATGGAAGTATAGCCACATTTCAAAACGAAACATTTCCTGTTGGTGATACATAAGGGTTACGAAAGAAAAGGCTGAAACGTTGTTTTTAAACTGTTCATTCTAAAATCAATGCGGCCCTTGGTCAACTGCTTGTTTGAAATGATAATCCCAAACAGGTTTACCTGGAAGTTAGCCCTCTTGCATCTTACCTAGTAGTTTTCTTGTTGGATTCCCCATTCATCAAGATGCTTTATTGGCCAGGCTATTTTTCTGAAGATTTTGCAGGCTTTTCAGAGAAAAACATATGTTGAAAATGCAAAGATGGGTTTTAAAAACTTGGCAAGTAATTTGAAAATTGTAAAAGTGAAAAATCACTTGAAATTAGTTCATAGATCTATTTCAGAAACTTTGCCTATATACTTGTGGTGAATAATAGAAATAATAGAAGGCTGTGCAACCAAATAATAAATATTTTACATACAATCTATTAAAATAAATATGTTTACCTTCCTTTCTACCAAATGTTATTGAGTAATAAGGCTCATTGTGGTTATTAGGAACTGAACACAAACCAGTTGTATCTATCCTTCAGTTGTAAACATGATAGATCTTAATACTTATCAAAGCACTTTTATTAAATGCACCTATTCTCCAAACAGGTTATTTACAAAGTTTATCTTAAAGAAAATCGAGTTATGAAAAGAAACATTAATGAACAGCTAAGAATTAAAACTGTATATGACAGAAGTGTTGAAGTGTAAGTATAATAATTCCAAAATTATTATTGTTAATAGGAATAGCATTCAGTTTCCCTATCTGAACAAGTAGTTAAAACAAATGGTAACCAGTAGCAAAGGAAAAGGGAATGGGACTCAGCTGGCTTTATAAAAAGTGAAGTAATTTGTAATTTGTTTAGTAACAGTGCTTTATGAAGTTTAAAAAATGTCTACTAACTGCTCTCTCTGTTCGTAGATTGCTCCCTGAAAAAAAAAATCTTATAAAGGTAAATTAGTTTTGAATTATCTTTTCTTACATGAAATACTGGTTTAATTATTTTAGGCTAAAGATCTGTGTGATGTATACTTTCAAGGTTGCATTCTAAGTTGCCTAACATCTATAACTGTTCTAAGAAATTATGGCAGATATAATTCACCCATAATGCTAAGCCATAATGTTGTTTCTTTGCTTTTGATTTAAAACAATGCATGGATTAGGTCACTCTAACAAAGCATAAATATATCTCCTTCATTATGATTAATATGTCAACAATAAGATACAGGCTCACATTTCTCATTTCCTTTCTTTACACCTCCCATATACAAATTCCTTTTTGTTTTAAGTCCAGATTTAGCAAAAATCACAATATGTTAGGATTAATTTGTTTCTATCTCAGAGATAACAAGTTACCTGCCAGATTAAAGAAGTGAATTCCCATCTCATCAGTTTCAGCCCTTACATATATGCAGCATGCAGCTAGTTCGGCTGATGAACAAAAGTAGGTAGGCAGTTATTCATTCTTCAAAACTTTTATTTCAACACCAGAATCTGTGCCTCAACTGTCCACTAGTAGATTCAGCATAAAATGATAACATCAGTAAAGGTAATATTTTCAGGAGTGCCAGAGTTTAATTTAAAATATACAGTATGCTTTTCTGAATTATTATTTCTTCTTAAAATTCCTTTTTGTTTCCTGATGTTACTATTTTAATTTATTATAGGTTTGACATAATATCTTTGAGGTCTTGTATCAGGTGGGATTGTTTCCCCTCCCTAAGATTTTAAGTTTACCAACCACAAATTATCCAACTATGATGGTTTTCAAGAATGGAACTCTTGTGATTGGCAAGGGGTTACTATATCTTTTAAAATAAAGTTAATGAGTTCATGGCTGTGAAAATATGATTACAAGGTCATTAGAGTTTTGACTGAAATCTTTAGAAGGAATTTTTTAAAGTGTCAAATCTTTTTTTATTGTGTTATTTTTCTTTTGTTTAGAACAAGCTCTTCCCACAAGCTATTTCTTATTTAGAGAAGGCATTTCAAGTTCGGAAACCTATGGGTACTGTCTTGTTAAGTAGGTATGTATATTTTCCAGCATTTTTAATTGGGAGAATCAAGGAGATTTATTTTTACAAATGCATTCCATATATTATTTTCCATCTCTCAAAGAGAGAAGCTCAATTTGAATAAGCAACTTAACGTTCTGACACTGCTTTATAGTTTTTATAATTAGGCTATTGTTTTGTTTGGGACTGTTATGTGCATTCATCTCACTCATAAATATGTGATTATGATTTAATTGAAGACAGTGTGTAACAAACCAGTATTTAAGGAAGAAGGATGATCCTCACAGATACTGTCGAGAAGCCTGTGCAGAACATACCAAGTGTGGGCCAGTTATAGTCCCTGAAGAACACCTGCAGGTAACTCAAACTTACTTTATGATTTGTAGCTCAGATTATGCAGGAATATTTATACCAACAAAACGTGCAAATATAGTAGCCACCACATTTCCTTCTAATTGGCAAAACTTGCTAAGAAAAATGCTAAAGCACCTATATCAATCTAATTTGCCTGATGCACTTTGAACTGTGTGATACGGCAATTTTCTCTTACATTTACCTTTTGCACAAGACCAAAGGAAGACAGCTGTACCATGACATGTGAAAATTTTTAATTTAAGTTTTTTAAAAAAACCAGAAACCTAGAAAAAAAGATGATAAATATATATGTGAATATTACATTTCTTTTTCAAATTTCTTTATGAACTTTGGGTCTTTTCAAAGCTCTTTTAGAATTTGAAAATGTTGCTGTCTAGAATACTTTGAAAGCAGGGATGGGATTCAGATTTTTTAACAACCGGTTCTGTGGGCGTGACTAGGTGAGCATGGCCATGTGACTGGGTGGGTGTACCCCCCCCCCATGTGTTGTGGGCCTCCTTTTTGCTCCTGGGCCTCAGGGAAGGCAAAAAATGGAGTGCAGGGCAGGCACGGCACCCACCCACCCCCCGCGCTCTGTTTTTGGGCATCCTGGACCCCAGGGAAGCCTCGGGGGGGTGTGTGTGTTTTTGCTCCCAGGAAGGCAAAAAATGGAGTGTACCTGTGTGCCCCTTTGCCTCCTGGGCCACAGGGAAGCCTTCTGGGCAAAGCAGTAAGACAGTGAGGGGGGTCCCGGCACAGCTGTTCATCAGAAGGCATGGCAGGAGCACGATTTGCCTGTTGTCTGAACTATGCAGAATCATAGAACCGGTAGAATCCCACCCCGTTTGAAAGCTATCAAGCTCTTTTTCTTTGCCTAGTGTAAAACTTTGAAAACAGTTAGAATAGAATCTTAATTCAAATGTTTTTTTAGCCTAAGAAAAAATAGTAGGAAATATGTACGTTTTATAGTTAAAAGAAAGAAACCAGTTGGTCTACTGGTGAAACATCAGGTTAGTAGCCAGCAGATCAAATGTTCTAGTCCCGCTTTAAGCATGATGACTGTTGGATAACTTTGGACCAGTCAACCTCGTTCTCAGCCCAACCCACCTCATGGGGTGATGGTTGTGGGGAAATAGGAACGGAAAGGAGAATTAGGTATGTTCCTCGCCTTATAAAGGTGGGATAATAATTTAAATAAATAAATAAATATTTGAAGACTATTTGACACTGATTTCTTAAAATGTAATGTCTTAGCAATGTAGGGTATGTAATATGAATGGACGGAATTGTCAGACTGTTGGTGAAGCAGACAAGGAAGGCATTCGAGATGCTGATTTTATACTGTATGTTAGTGCTCTGACTACTGAAAGATGTGGCCAAGAAAACATCATCGCATATGCGGCATATTGTCAGCTAGAAGCAGATATGGACAGGTAATCTCCAAGCTTACTTTAAATTGATGAACTATCAGATGAAAAGCTCTGAAAAGACTTACTTGCCATCTGGGGATTGATCAGATTTCTCCAAGGACAAGGATAGATCTTCTCAGTAGATGTCACAAGTAGTCTTCACAACTGGCTACTTTTCCCAAAGTTATTGTTTCCCAATCTCAGAAAGTTTGGTTTAGAGGGTGGACTGTGGGGAGCTACAGACCTCGAGTATTTCCAATGAAGATTTACCTGCATGTATTCTGTTTTGAGCAGGGAGACGGAAGGGAGGATAATGTAGCCAGGGAATCAGAAAGACATAAATATCCTAACCCCCCCCTCACTTCTTCCCTGCTGATGTTCAGTTGATAATGCATAATTCTATGATTACACTGCAGGAAAGGTCACACAGAACCTTCAGTGAAGAGAGCAGCAGGAAACAGGATTCCAAGTGAGTCCTGCTGACTGAGTTTTTCCCCATGTGAGAATAATAGGAGAATGATAGCCCTGCAGTGATCTGAAGGCTTTCATAGGAAGCCACATTTTAAAGTGTAATGCCACAGTGATTCCCCTTGTGGTGCCCGGGTGTGATGGTGAGCAGTTGGCCTGCAGAATCTCCCATAGTATACCTTTCATGCTTCCTATCCCACTTGTTTGTTTGTTTTTAACATTTTTTTTAAAAAGGTAGACCAACTTTTATTCCCAGAATCTGCTCAGATGGATACTGTATACATAATAGTTGGCTGCAACACAGGCTTTGTTTAAAAATATGCTTATCTGCCTAGAAAAGAAAAGTGATAAAGAGTATCATGCAAGGTGAGGCTATATTCAGTTAGCTTTATGTATCCAACAAACTATCAAGTTACTTATGGTAACTCTGTGGCAAAAGCACCAATATCATGTCAATATTTAAAGACTTCCACAGACCAAAAAGTTTGAGACCCAGTAATATAACAATTGTGGTCTTGCCCTTGGACTTCCCTCCTATCTTCATTGAGTTGCTACAAGAAAAAATAAATAAAAAATGACTGTGTGAAAACTATTTAAAGCTTCTTGAGGAAAGACATGATATTAACACATTAATTATTAAAGATCTGTAGCCTGAAGCAAGAAATATTTTATTGAAGGGTCATCATCTCAGGATCATAGACTGTATCCATGGCTGAGAAAACCCCAAATATGAGAATCACTTCTGTATGGCCTGTGTTGCTGGATATGTGATCAATATTGAGTTTTTTCTTAGCACAGTAGAAAGTGAGCATGTCAAGTGAACTTAAGGGGGGAAATGGATATTTGATAGGAAACTCGATAGATGAAATTTGTATAGGTACTATAGTTTTCCATGCATAAGTACCACTAGTTGAGAGAGAACATTTTTTCTTTTTTCTGAATTTTCATTCCACAGATTTAATGGTTGCATGAGAAAAGGTTACTCCAGGAACATTTTTGTATATAAGATGTTTGTAGGCTATCATAATACAAGATATTTACATGTAATAATGAAGCGTAGCATTTTTAAATTCCTTATTTTGTACAACGTATCTCCGTTTTTCCAGACCAATTGCAGGATATGCTAATCTGTGTCCAAATATGATTTCAACCCAACCACAAGAGTTTATTGGCATGTTGTCTACAGTGAAACATGAAATCATTCATGCTTTGGTAAGAGCTGGTATTTGATGCTGTGTTTTTTTTAAAAAAATCCCGTAAAAATTAGTTTTCTAAAAAATTTGTACTGGGGCTCAAAAATTCTGTAAAGTATACAAGATCACAATCTCTAGATCTTTATATCAGGCACAATATTAAAAAATGAAGAGGAAGAAAAGATAGTAGTAGTTCACCAAAGGAAAAGGATGAAAAATCAAGACTGTTTATAAACATTTAAGCTTCAATATTATTAGCATTTTTTGATCCTGTCCAATTCCCCAACTTCTCTTTATATCTTTCGTCATTCACCATTTTTTTCAAAGTCTTATCTTTGAGATTGGCTAAATAAGGCATTGCCCTAATACTTGGTTTGGAATTTAACATATTAGTCATATTTTCTTCATGCTATACTATGCTAGAATTTTTGTGATGGTTGTGTTTTTGTGAATATTTCTGACACAGATAATCCTTGCTTAATGACTGCCCTATTCAATGATTATTCAAAGTTACAACAATGCTGAAAATGTAAATTTATCACTAGTCCTCATACTTACAACTGCCGCTGTGTCCCACAGTCATGTGGTTGCCTTTTGCATGCTTCAGAGCCAGCTTCTGACAAGTAGAGTCAATAAAAAAGCTATCTGTTGAATGTTGTGGTTACCTATGGTTCTTGCTTAACGACTGCTGATGATTCATTTAATGACAGTGGCAAAAGTGAGGTTATAAGTCTGGTGCAGTCATGTGATACTAGTCATGTCATTAGTGATGCAGTTAACAGTCCCAATTATCATTAATTGAGGACTACCTTGGTGTGGGATTGTGTCTTTCTTCCTCTCTTCCTAACAATTTTCTGTCAGAAGTTGTTCTAACATAAAATACTTTTGGGGTTTTATTTAAGGGTTTCTCTGCTGGACTTTTTGCATTTTATCATGATGACGATGGAAATCCTTTGACTGCTAGATATGCAAATGGATTGCCACTATTTAATGAAAGGTATATACTGACTTTTACAATTTTTACAAAACTGATTTCACTGAACAGTACTTGTGGATGTGATTAAAAATAGTTATTATAGCATACCTGCTTCTTGGTAATTGCATTGGAAGTCAGTTGTCTTGAAGATACAATTGCTAGTTTACTCAGATTTTCAATAGTTGAGACTCAGCTTATTGATCATATTAAGAACTAATCCTGCTTCCCAGTTGTAACAACTGAATTGTCTTCCTTTCAGCCTTGGTGTGTATCAGTGGAGTGATAAAGTTATACGTAAAGCAGTAAGATTATGGGATGTGCGGGATAATAACATTTTGCCTCATAATGTATTCCTTTTGGTAACTCCTAAGGTAGTTGTAAGTATTATTTTTATTTTATTTCACAAAAATCTGAACTGGTTGTCTAGATTCTTAGTGGCAAATAGTGATGGAAGCTATGTTCAACATGTTAAGATTCAGCCCTACTGCTCAGTCTCTGACAAAAATGTTTCCTCATATTGTCAGTTTCGAAATCAGTTTAGCTTGGAAACCAATTCCTGAGGGTTCTCTGAATGACAAGAGAAGATTAACCAGGAAATATACTGTACCTATAGATGCATACTCTCCAAACCCCCAATGTCCTTCAAACACTGCCACAGAATCTGGAATAATTATAATGCCTCAATACTCTCCCTCCCTCAATTCTCTATAGCAGAAGAAGCAAATTTGTCAATCTTTTTGGTGTTAATTTAGTTCGGCTAGCATCCCTTATTGTACTCTGCTTCCTCGGGCTCCTGGGAGTTAAATAGATCTAAATTGCCACACACTGTTATGTGTGAACAAAGGTTCTGGGAAAATTATTCCACTTCCACACTATTGCTGCTGCTTCTACTTTATGGGGAATTCTTGACGGTTCCAGTTGTATTTAAATTATTAAAATATTTATGTTTTTTCCTGCTCTCTATAATTTGTAATGATTTTAAGAATTGAATCATTGCTAAATGCTCCATAATAATGTACCGCAGGGGCTGAGGTTAGGTGATCTGTCACAGAATCACCCTTTTGCTGGTTTCCAAGTGCTATTAATTTATAATGAAATTTCTTGACTTCAAGAAAATATGAAAGCACCTTAGGTTCTCATTGAAAATCTCCGTTGGGTAAATATAATGTAAATTTGATGTGTAAAATGAAGCAGGTGTTATTTTGAAATAAATAATGTTGAGATTTGTTTTATACCTTTCTAAAGGAGGAGGCAAGAAAACACTTTGACTGTCCAAATTTAGAAGGAATGGAACTAGAAAATCAAGGTGGCATAGGCACAGAGCTTAATCACTGGGAGAAACGGTTATTAGAGGTAAGTATAGTCAATTAATACATAGATATTCATGGGGTTGTTTCAGTATGAAATTCAGCGTGTAGAATTGCAACCGGTTTTGTCTCTAGTAAGTAGAGCAACTCAAGGATGTTTAGAATGATTTTTTTTTTATCGATCAGTACAGCCGGAATGAATACAGGTATATATCATTAACTAAAAACTAAAAGTCATCAGAGAATATATTTATCTACATACCTGGACTTATTTAATTCCTTTATTTTGAAGGTTGTAGAGAAGAATTCTACGTTAGTCTGTAAATAATAGAAAATTGATTGTTTAGCATGCGAAGGAAAGATGCAAGACATCTTTGTCAAGATACCAGGCCAGGAATGAAAGTTCATGTATATTTTATAATTTAGAAGCATTCACATTAACAGTTACAGTAAATTTTGATTCTCCATTCTTCCATTTAGCTACTCCATTGCTCTATTTCTTATTATAAGAAAATCCTGGATGTAATTTACAGATAGCTCCCTGATATCCCAAGAGCAACTCCTAATTTCTCTGTGATTATTAAAGTAATGAAATATGCAAAATTTCAAAAATATTATTTTTCTCTCCCACTTCTTTGCTTCCCACAAAATGCAGAACTGTTTCTCTGGTTACTTTATTGCAGCTAACTATTATTGATTTGGTTTAATTCCAGAATGAAGCAATGACTGGATCACAAACACAGAACAGGGTCTTCTCCCGGATTACTCTGGCATTAATGGAAGACACGGGGTAAAAAAAAAGATGCATTATAGTTATATAATATTACCTGTAGTGCTTTATAAATTACTTCCAAAGTGTTGCAAAGCCCTAGTATGTGGAGAGTAGGAGATACTTCCTAACAGGCCATAAGTGTCATGGATTTCTCTGCACTGTTGGAAATGCATAAAAAGACATGGAAGGGAATAGCAGAAACAGGTGGGTAGATGCCTAGTCAGATAGAGTTGAACGGTGTTTATGGTGGATTTTGTGTTATCCGTTGAAACACATTCCCAGTACTTTTTGCAGCAACCTTTCTGGCTCAGTGGACCTGCGGAGGTGGCAGCGACAGGGTGGGGGTGGAGAGGGGATAGTTTCAGTGTATGTGCATTGCTTTCACAAATGCAGCTTCACTTGCACACGCACACACCCGCTACGTCCATGGCTAGTTCTGAATGGGCTGCAGCCCAATACTGGACCACAGACTAGGGGGTTGGGGATTCTTGGTTTTTTTTAATTATTTCATTAATGAAATATGCTTAAGTATTGGGAAGGAGGACCCAGGAGTCTTGGGCATCATAACACAGGTGCCGTCTTTACAACCTAATAATCCCTAAGACTTTTAAACACTTTGATTCTTTGATGTTAATAGTTCAGAAAGTTGGACTCTAAAGAATCTTTCCATTTCCCTTTGTTATTTTTGCAGCTGGTATAAAGTGAATTATAGCATGGCAGAAAAACTAGAATGGGGCCGAGGAAAAGGCTGTGATTTTGTGATGAAAAGCTGCAAGTTTTGGATCAATCAGCAACGGAGAAAGTAAGAATAATATAGGTGCACTGCATGTTCATTGATGGCCTTGAAATTGTCCTTACACATTAACTATTGTGAATAGTGAGTAGTGTTTATTAATACCGAAACACATATGTATAACACGTTACCTGCTGTTCTGTTTTTAATCTTAAGAAAAGAACCAGTAGCCCCATATTGTGACACTCTGAGAAGTAATCCATTACAATTAACATGCAGGCAGGACCAAAGAGCAGTAGCAGTGTGCAATTTACAGAAATTCCCTCAGCAGTTGCCTCAGGAATATCAGGTATGTTGTATGACACATGAAACAAAAGTATGCCTCATTCTTCTGAATTAATAACCTTGTTCAGAAGCAGTGTTAAACCAAAGGCTGTATTCATTCAATGGGCTATGCCAGGGTTTATGTATTAGGTGATAATTACTTGGGTTTTATCATTACAAGGGATTAAAGCATTCCTGGTGTCCTTCTGTATACTTACAGTTGCACTGATTCTGTCTAGTGGAGAAGGGGGGAAGATAGATGCTTTAAGGTTCTACAAGACTTAGGCTACCCGTTTTGCCTCTTAAAACTATCTAAATCTCCATATTAGGAAATAAAACATCCCAGAGAGATACCTTGCTGGTTCAAAGAGCAGGAATACAAAATGTAATAGTAAGTCATAACAAGCACATTCTCCTGTTACAAACTGTATTGATTAGGTTTAAACATTGTGAAAAGCCATGCATCCTCATTCACCGTGTTTGTGTGAATCCAGGTTTAATATTACAAGAGCATCTTTTGTCTTCTAATAATATTGTGAAAGCATCCTTTGTCTTCATCATCCCTGTTTCTTGGCTACTCTTCCAGCATAGCAGAAAAAAGGGTTTAGATCAGTGCTTTTTTAATGAATCCAACTTACTTCTTTTGAAGTTAAAAGGAATTGAAATCTGTATAATTATAGTTGAAGAGTGTACAAGCATCTTCACATTGGGTTAAAAATTTCAATGTTTCATTTTTTTTCCATTCAATCACTCCCAATTCTAAGCGACTGCCTAAATAAATCCCTGCTGTTTTCTTGACCAGGATTTTCAGAAGGGTTTGCCATTGCTTCTTCTTACACCTGAGAGAGAAGAACTGGCCCATGTATACTTAGCTGGCTTTGTGCCTAAGGCAAGATTAGAAGTCATCATCTCTTACTTTTTTAGCTTGATGCCTTAACCACTGCACCAGACTTATTTCATTAATTAGCTTTTAATCTTATTAAAGCTAAACTGCATTTAAATAGAAGTTAATCTTATCTAAAAATCAGCCAGCTATGGAAGCATCCTTGTAGCTCCAGCAGTAATAGAGAGATAAGGTAGGAGCTATCAAGCATGATTAGAATTATATTTGAATACATCATTGGCTGAATTAATGCATTGCGCTAAAGTAAACCATATCGTGGTTTGTCAGGTTTCGCTTATCCTGTGTTAGGAATTCACTTGTTTATTCTTGTTCAACAAACCGTAACTAAACAATACACACTTTAATGCAATATATGACTGTGAGACCAGGGATGGGTAGATCAGCCTCTACAACTTTTGGAGATCATTGGGTGACACAATAATATTACTGGAAGAGATAGAAATTATTATGTTGTTATAAAGCTTAGTACATTGTGTTGTTTCAATACACAGTTGTTTGTATACTGCATTTAAAGTTAATATTATTATTTAGATAGCTTTTAATATTGAGAAAAGAGAAATAATTTTCTTATCAATATTACAAATTAGATTTCAATATTACATCTTGATTTGTGGAAATTTTAAGAATTTAAAGTAAAAATGGAATAGGGAAACGTTTATTTTAACCCTTCTTCTGGGTTAAAGCTGTTAGCTGTTTGATAGTAACAGCTGTTACTATCAAAAAGCATATCCTGAGGCAGTTTTAATTCTGGTAACAATTGCCGCTATGTTATTTAGTTTCCTTTCATTTGAAACTTCTGTATGTGAATATAATTTCTCCATTAGTAATAATGATGCAGTTATCGTCAAAAGCTGTTACTGTAACTTAACTTTTCCTTGCTTTTGCAACCATATCTGTAACACTTTTTTTTTTTTACAGTATTTTGATAGTCTGTATGGCGTGTTGCCAAACGACTTGCCTCACTATGGTGGGTCGGTTGAAATTGCTGACTACTGCCCTTTTAGTCAAGAATTCAGTTGGCACTTAAGCGGCGAATTTCAGCGCAGTTCAGATTGTCGGATACGGGAAAACCAACCAGGTCAGTTGGCTTTGGACTTGACTCCACCTTTGGTCATATCCAGTAGTGTACATTTGGCTCAAATTTAACACAATATGCTAGGGGATCCCAGATCACTCTGAAGGAAGCCTTAGAGCAGAGGTGTCAAGCTGGATTTCTTCAAGAGCCAGATCAGCATTGGAGTTCTCCACAGGCCAGCCAGGGTCGGGGAGATGGGACAGATGCCTCCTGCAGCACCTTGCCGGCCAAAATGGGGTGCAGGGGCCTCGTAGAGTCGCCCACACCTTGTTTTCTACCTGGACGGCCTCCTGCAGCACTTTGCCAGACAAAATGGGGTGCGGTGGGGGGGGATTTTGGGCAGGCCTTGAGTTTGACACCCCTGCTTAGAGCTATGATGCAGCAAGAACTTCCACTATATACGCTCTTTGAATGGTAATAATCTTGGTTTATGGACAACGCATGGTGGCTGCATAGATCTTTAGGGGACCTGCAATTTTAATATTTTTCCCTTCCCTGAAAATGGTCGTTGAGATTTCTTTTACCAGTACTGCGCTTGAAATGTTTAAAATTTGGCAGAGGTGGTCTTTTATCCTACAGTGCTTTGCCCACACCTTCTCACCCAGTGCTGACCATTCCATAAGTTGGGAGGTGTACTCTACGCATGAGCTGTTGTATGGGTAGAATATCTGGATTTGGGTGATGTAAACCTAAATTGGAAGAGGCAATCCGGTAATCTGCTCTGTGAACAGAACCATTATGGGAAGCAGCTATGCTGAAATTTCTGGTGGCTAAAAGGACAGCTGGTCCCAAAAAGGGCTATGCTTTGTTATTATGGGTTTTCCCTGTTTTGTATATACCCCAGTTCATATATGTATACAGCTATTCTGTCATCAGGTCTGAGGTTATCCCACATTCTATCACCATAGCTGAACTTCTGACAAACCCTTTTAGCACCACTGATGAGATAACTTGAAAATATTATTTATCCGATACCAATCTGTGTTATTTAAAATTCTTTTTATATACAGGTATGGCAGAAAACAATATGTCTTCTTGGTGATTTCTGAACAGAAGTTAAATAAATGCATTTATATCTTGGATGTTTACACATTGCTCGTTTACTAAAATTTGATTTATCAGTTAGTGCTAGCATTGCAGAGAACATGATGACAATGGCTATTGATCAGCGTTACATTGAAATGCTTGCCTATGCTGAACATATGTCTCACCATGGGAATATATTGCTATTGATTTTTATTAGAATGCTATTGATTTTAAATTTGCTACATGCCAGTCAGGGATGGGATTCAAATTTTTAACAACTGGTTCTGTGGGCATGGCTTAGTTGGTGGGCATGGCTTGGTGGTCATGTGACTGGCTGGGCAGGGCCAACTCAATATCACTCACATCGAGGCACCCATCTCCTCACCTGCCCTCTCACGACTGTGGGGAAGCTGCAACAGTCGTAAGTGTGAAAAACGGTCATAGGTCACTTTTTTCAGTGCCATTGTAACTTTGAATGGTCACTCCACACAAGCAAAGCACCAGCAAAGGAGGAATAAAAAACTCCAGAGAAGTTCCTGAGACAGGAAGTCTAGTCCTGCCAAGAATGTAATAAGGGTAAACGGAGAGGTAGTTTCTATAAGGAACACCAAAATGTTTCCTTCCTGCCTTCCTTACAGGATTAGGCCAGTAATTTCTTCTAACAACCGGTTCTCTGAACTGCTTAGAATGTTAATAACCGGTTCTAGCGAATAGGTGTGAACCTGTAGAATCCCACCCCTGACGCCAGTCATAAATTATGTGTGCATTCTTCAAAATATGTTACATTTCTTTTGAGTTGCCTGCCTAGTGGACAGTCAAATATACACTGAATAAATGATAAAGCTGGAGAACAAGTTAGAAAAATAATTTATTGCCAGTTCTGCTTATGATATAAATATCTTAGTAATATCTGATAATTTTATTGTCTCTATAATCTGATAGATCCTAGCAGAAAATTGCAAATTTTTTTGTAGATCCTTTCAGAAACTATGGTGCAGAGAAATATGGGCCAAATTCCATTTGCCTCATTCAAAAGTCAGCTTTCATTATGGAACAGTGCAGAAAGAAATTGAGTTATCCTGATTGGGGTAGTGGCTGTTATCAGGTAACTGCAACACATTTTAATTTAATTTTGCATTTTGTACTACTATGCTATATTAAAATAATTACATTATTAATTTAATTATTTGTTTCATGTTTTCTATACTGAGGCAAGTGTTACATGTATATGACTAGACTTTTTAAGAACGATGAAGGAAAAAACTACACAATTATCAGTTTATAGATTAAGTAATTTGTAAAAGATTTTCTTCTCACATAGATGTATGCAGTCACCAAACCTTTTACCAAATGCATGTGGAGATAACAGGTTTGGATCATCAGGCTTTTGAAATAATTTTAAAGTAGCTATTAATACTAAGGTGAAGAAAATAGAGCAGGTTCATCATTATTCTTAGGAGCAATTATTTGGAAAGTACCAATACATTTTGCATGTTTCTTTATATAATGAGATCGGAAACAAAGTACATCATGAAAGGTTCAAAAGCAGCTGCTTTAATGAAATAGTTTCTCTATGCAATCCACTTTGTAAACGTATCATATTTGGTTTTATTCCAAAGGTTTCTTGCTCTCCCCGTGGACTGACCGTTTGGATCAAGGACGTGGCATATTTATGCAGTCGCTCAGGTCAAGTTCTCACAGTGCATATTCAGATGAATGGATGGCTACATATGGGGAATCTAATTTGCCCAGCGTGCTTGGATTTCTGCGATTTCTGCCCGCCTGAACAGGATCCCCCTCCAGTTGCTAATCTAACAAGAGTTGCACCTCTTGGTAAGTAAAATCGGAATAAAACTTTTAGAATTGCTCCATTTAATCATATTTATTTCTGATTTTTAACAGAAATAATGACATAACCTTCAATCCCTTAGAGGATAAGAACTATTGTAGCTATTCTTCATTGCTCTAAATATTTCTGACACATTCACACAAACAACCTATTATGATTTTTTTCAGTCTTTCATTTGATAGATTAATTCCTAAATTCCTGAAGCATCTCAACTTCTAACTCTTTTTGAAGGGCAGGAGAGAATAAATATTTTAAATGCTCTTCAAAGAACATTAAGAGCACCTGTACAATTACTATTTTTCTCATCTTTGTACTGTTTTTTTCTGTTTTAGATCTGTGTTCTTGTTCTCCCAGCCTGGTAGTAACTCTATGGCTACTGATGGTGAACTTGTTTCCACTACTAGCCGGATTTCTTCTATGTGCATGGAGTTAAAATGTGTATATGGTTTGTCAGGGGTCCCCTACAGCTGAGCACATCTTGAAGGCAGCTATCCAGAAGGGCAGTCACATCGTCTACATGTTGGAAAGAGTCCTGCTAGGAAAGGCTGATTGAAGTTTCTAGAGAGATAGGGACAACATTTGGAAGGTTATCTTAATGAAGAGCTAGTGTTGACCGAAATATGTAATTTTCACATTGATAACAAATTTGGAGGAACAAATTTGTCAGTGTAGTTGAATGCCTTTGGGTGCCACTATTCAGGATGACCTTTTTATTATGTGCAGATCTCTATGATATAATTTGGTAGTTGGGTGTTTGTTTTGGCATCTTTTGACAGAGATATACCTCAGTTTCCTTTAGTCAAAAGCCATAAAATCAGTTGCCATTAGGTTAAGAACAACTCAGCATTGGGTAGAATTTTTTTTTAAGAGTGTCTTGGCTTGGAGGTTAAGATGCTTCCAGAGTTACTCTGTAGACTCTGGTGATTCCAAGTTATTTCTTCTATGAAGCTTTTGCTGCTCAAAATATGAAATAGCTTTTCAACAGCTGCACAATATGCACTTTTAGAATATTTGAATGAAAATATTTATATCTTCATTTTAACAGTAGACAAAACTATTATTCAATGGCTTTTTTCTTCAAAGGCTAGAAACAAAGTATGTTTGCTGGCATGTAAACTCTCTTGAACTCTGTTGAATCTATAGTACAATATTTCTGAGTAACTGAATTTGGGCTACATACTTTGTTTCTTACCAGGTAATTTGAGGAATTTAATTACCTTTGTAGATATTTCCCTTGTGTTATGAAACAGGCAAAGATTGGTAATCTATACTCCACACCATCCCAGTTGACTTAAAGAGTTTGAAATGATGACACATTTCACCATTACGTTGTAGTGCATAATGATAGCAGTTGGAAAACATTACAGATAACATATGGATCCCTTCATAGCTAAAATACAGTTTTATTACCAAGGGACCACATTTGTCTATTGGATGAAAGAACAGTTAACCTTAAATTTACATTATGGAATACAAGGGCTTAAATATACCGGGAAGTCCTTGGTGCTCTCTAAACTTGGTTGTTTGCTCGCAGACATTTCATTACCTGATTAGACAACATCATCAGTGCTAGAGAGTATGGGGTTTGCTCCCTGTTTATAAGCCCCACCTTGCCCTACAAGGTTTGTGGGGGTGTGGTTTCTCTCTTTGGTAATTCCTTGATTAGGGTATTGTTTTCTGTTTATTTTTGTCTGGCATTAATTCCTGCTTATGTGGGTGTTGGTTATTGGAAAGGATGTGTTCTGGGAGTGGGGGTTGTTTCCTATTTAGCTTTTTTTATTGTCTCTTGAATGTGTATAAATGTGGCTTATCTTTATGTGTCTGTTGATGGATGACTGCTTCGTCTAAATGATAAGCGTCCAGGAATTCTCTAGTCTTTTGGGATTTAGATTGGTCTAGGATGCCCAGTTTTCCAGTTGAAACCATGGATGAGTTTGTCCATGATTTGTGAGATTAAGGAGTGTTCATTATGTCTTCTGACTGCTAGTGGATGCTCATGGAGGGGCTCTGCTAGTCTTCTATCTGTCCTACATAGTGGCTGTTACCCTTCTTACACATAAATTGTGTATAAACAAGGAGCAAACCCCACACTCACTAGCACAGATGATGGTACCTAATCAGGTAATGAAACAACTTCAAAGAAACAACCAAGCGCAGAGAGCATCAAGGACTCCACAATTCAATCCTGATTACATATATTCTCTTCTATTGGAACTTAATACTGTTTACAGGACACAGATTAATTACTGTGTCACAGAATACTGCACATTATATAAAAAAATAGTGAATAACTTTTATAATCCAGTTCCTTGGAGAATGAAAAATGTTCAAGGACTAAGTTGTAGTATTCTCTTTGAATTGGTTGGTGCTGTTTTCAGATTGGGAAGTAAATGTTATATAGTCTAAAATGGTGTTTCATATTCACTGAAAGCTGTGACCTATAGAGATGGTGACTAGGAATGGTCCTAAAGCTTCTTGTGAAATGTTCCAGTAGAAGCAGACTAGTCCATGGGACTAGATAAGAATTTTAGATGAGACCCATTCTAAGAATTCTTCTCTCAAACCAGAGTATCGTTACTCCTAAAGGGAAATCTATAATAGTGCCTGTTGGATAATATTTTTTCTACAGTAGTCCCTATTTTTAGAAATAAAATGGTGAAAATTAAGTGGCTTCTCTCCAGAACAGGGATCCCCAACCGCCAGGCTGCGGCCTACTAGCGGGGCACAGCCCATACAGAACCTGGCCGAACAAGCGGTGGCCAAGCATGCGCACGTGTGTAGCTCCACTTGCACAATCGGCAGGCACTCGTGCAAAGCTGCATTTGTGGGAATGGTGGGCACACGTGCCTGCTGCTTGCACAAATGGAGCTGCGCGCGTGCCTCTACCGCTAACACAAACCATCCCCTTCCCACCCCACCCCGGGCGGGCTTCCAAGCCAGAAAGATTGGGAACCGCTACTCCACAACATGCAAAGGCTGACTGAAGAACGTGTGACAGAATTTGCTTATATTACACACCCTGCATTAGCCTTAAATAAAAGAGGGTGGAATGGAAGTAATGAGAATAGCAATAAAATATTAGGTTTGAGAAATATGTATACTTTGAATGAGGAATAGTTCATTTTCTAATCCAAATACAGCTAAAATATTAGTGTGAAACAGATCTATAAAAATAAGGAGGACAAACTATTTTTATATGTGCAATGTAAAACTTAAATGGCATCTTGTAAGGATGTTTTAAATACTTGAACCTTTTTTCCCTGTCTGTCTTGAAGTAAAAAAAAATTGCACTGTAGTAGGGGTTGTTTTTTTGTAAGTATTTATATTTATGTTAATGTAGTGTTGCTATGAAAATAATGCTATGGCATTCTTGACTGAGAAATGGATTCTAGTTGATCCTTTTGAGAAATGGCTAGGAAGAAGAAAGTATGATGTGACAATACACGGCGTTTAAAGAGATTTTGACTGTGTTACTGTTGTATGTTGTAAACATGGGTATATCAATACATTGTATGATACAGATGTGTGGCTGCTTTAATCTGAGATTCTTTGTATGAGCGAGAACATGATAGCAGTTAATGATCCAATCTCAAAGTTAAATAACTTTCCTGTGTTAGTAGAAAATATTCCAGCAAACCAGTGAGCCTTCATACAGTCTTTAATCAGTGCAGAAAGTAAATGTTGACACTATCTCAGATAGCAGACCTGCTTTTAAGCAATCTTTTTTAAATACAAGGGTTTTCAAACATTTTCAACTGCAGAATCTATTACAGGTAGTTCTCAAATTATGACAGCTGGGATTGGAATTTCCATGGTAGGTCATGGCAGTCATAAATTGAGTCATCATGTGACTGGATCCAAATTTACAAACATTTTGACCATAAGCCTTAAGCAAATCATCATTAAGTGAATCTGGCTTTTCCAGTGGATGCTTTCTTTTGCTGGAAATCAGCCAAAAAAGGTTACAAATTGCAATCATGTGACCACAAGGTGTTGCAGTCCTAAATGTGAGCTAGTTTTCAAGCACCCGAATTGCAATCATGTAACTGCAGGATGGTGTGACGGTCATGAGAGCAAATAGAAGTTATAAAGCACTTTTTCCATGGACAGTGTAAGTTTGAACTATCTTCAACGAACAGTTATAAGTCAAAGACTACCTGTAGGTTTTTTTTTTTAATATCCATAAATTTCCGATCAAAAAGTACAAGTGAATTTTTCCCCCCTTCTTGGTTCCTCAACGGAAAACCCCTTCAGGTCAGTCATAGAATGGTTGAGTGTCATGAAACACAATTTTCAAAACCCTGCCCTAGAAGGTAACCAGTTATGAGATCATTTGGAAACCAGTGCTGTATCTAAGGCATAAAAAGGATGGCCTTTTTTTTTTTTTAAGGAAAAAGAGAAGGAATTATATAAGTTTATATAAGTTGAATATCTTGTCAGAGTAATCACTTCCTACACGGAAGCCAACTTTTTAATAATAATTGCCTAATTTGGCTCCAAGCACATCAAGTCTTTCAGGCTGCTTAGGATTTTAAAACTAATAATTACACTGAATATTTGATTATTTTTCCATGGACAGTGTAAGTTTGAACTATCTTTAACAAACAGTTATAAGTCAAAGACTACCTGTAGGGGTTTTTTTTTAATATCCATAAATTTCCGATCAAAAAGTACAAGTGAATTTCCCCCCCCCTTCTTGGTTTCTTAGTAGTTAAAGACACTGAGCTTGTCAACTGGAAAGCTGGCAGTCTGGGTTCCAGACCTGAGCAACATGTGATAGGGTGAATTCCCATGACTTACCCCAGCTCCTGCCTACCTAGCAGTTCAAAAGCATGCAAATGCTAGTAGAGAAATAGGTTCCGCTTCGGTGGGAAGGACTCAATTGAACAAACTTTAATTTAATTTTAATTCAGTATTTCATGCTATTGTAATTATATGTTTGGGAAAACAAAGAAGTAATTCACCAATTCAGAAGTTTTGCTTTTATGTGATGTACCCCTTGTCTATCGAGATAAAATATAACATTATTGATGTTCTTTAATTTCCCTGAATTTCTGGAAAATGCTGTGTGTCAGATCACTTTGTACGTGTGTGTTGTTTGATGCTCTGAATGTTAACTTTTACATAGGTACTGTAATTCTCATTTCTCAAACTGAAACTTATTTCAGATTATTGAAATTAATATTTGCTACATGATGTAAATAGATAATTATTTTCTATTTATTTGTGAGTTGATTTAAGAGCTGGTTAATTATTCGATGTTCAAAATATTTCCATTGCCTATGTTAAATATGTGGAAAGTTCTTTTAGTATACGGTTCATCATGAGAATATTGTGTTAATTAAAGAAATTTATTTCTAAAAAATGTTGTTTTTTCTTATTTACTTATGCATTTGTTTATAAACTGGGACAATGTAGAAGATGCTCACAGCTGCTTTTAAAAAAATGCTATAGAATGATGAATGACATTATTTAAAATTGCTATCAACTTTATCAAAATTGCTATCAAAATTGTATGATCCAGATTCATATTTTAAATAACCTTCTTGGAATTTAGCTTAATTAAAAATGCTGCAAGCCTTGTTGTCTGTTAGTATGAAGTATCCATTTTCCTTTGCAGATTTATGTTTTCAGCAGAATTTGGCAGAGTCTTTGGGGATTATATATTAATGTGGAAAAGTTAAAAGATATGTATGAAAGAAAAAAATTGAGATAAGGCACCGGACAAAAAGAAATTTTTTGGGGGGGAGCATGATATAAATACTGAAAGTTTAAGATGGGTAGAGGAATGGAGTTGAGTTTTAATAAAGCTGGAGCTAAAAAGAGCAGAATAAGCTAGTCAGTGGTTGGAAAGTTTGGAATATAAAGTAAAAGGAATAGAAATAGAACACTTTGTCTTGTCAGCTTTGCAACCCTCTTATCGCTAAGTCCAGTTGAAATTACTCAGAGATCTCAGAATTGCTGCTCCCAAAGACACACGTAGAAATGAAATTAATGAGTTGAGATGACGAGTATCAACAGATTGGTATGTTGTGTAGCAAGCTGAACTCATAGATTATGAGCAGTCATTTGCTTAACCATGCTTTGTCAAGGAAGACACGGCTGGTTTCAAAGAGTATAAGCTAGCAGCCCAAAAACTATTATGGCACTGTGAATTTAGCCATCAACATCACATATGCAGTTTGATCAATTACGAACAGTCCTCAGTTAACAAAGGTAATTGAGACTGCAATTTCTCAAGCAACGCGGTCCTAAAACACAATGTTACATGACTGCATCACTTAGCAACAGCAATCCCAAGAGTCCCATTGCCCTCATTAAGCAAGAATTGTAAGGACTTACTGTCAGTTTCCCACAAGCAAAAACAAGTACTTACAAGTAGCTGGCGGGTGAGTGCTACAGCACAACCATGGCCATCAGGTAAGGGATGACTGTTAACAGTTGTAAAGGCAGTTGCTATGGCCCGACACAAACACACTGGGAAATATCAAATCCTTGAGGGCGAAAAAGTGGTGGGATTGTGAACAATTTACCCGAGCGACTTGTGACCTTCCCTTCTCGCTTCCCTACTGACTTTGCTTATAGGAAGCCAGCAGGGAAAAGGACACAGATTGTGAATACATGACAGTGGGATGCTGTAACCATTGTTAAATGCGAGCTGGTTGCCAAGCACCGAAATGACATTCTTGTGATCGTTGGGGTGCTGGGATGGCCAGAACTTCAAGATCTGGTTATATAAGTACCACCGACACAATTTTGAATGGTGGTTGAAAAAGTGGTTGTAACAAAGGGCTACCTGTAATCATTTCTTCGACCACAAATGTCTAGTTTTAAATTCTACTTCACTCAAGCTGAATTAAGAAATGTGGCTCTTGATAAAAGTTATGCAGTTACCAGGTGTTCAGCACAAAAGTCTGAACAATTCTCACAACAGCTAAACGTATATGATTGACTCTCTGCAAGTTCAGCTTTATGCGGATGGAACTTGAGTGATGAAAATGACATTCCCACTTCAGAGTCTTCTATACTTGGGTCCTGAAGTCAATACAGAAATGCATAATAGTGTTTTGTCTTCATACTTGGTGCAGATGGTTACACAAAAGGAATAGAGAGTAATTTCCCTTAAGACCACAATTAAGTTAATACCAGGGGCTTTTGTTTGTTTTGTTTGCATGTTGTGCGCTTGCTTTAATTCTCCATTGTCAAGTTGACAAGACACCTTGCTTGCTGGCTTTGTTCTCCATGTCAGGCTGACAAATCTTGAGTCGAGACAGACTATACTGGTTAGTTGCAGCATTGGATCTTACATATGTTCTGGATGCTTTTGCAGGCAAGTGATGAACTCTTTGATTGACTTTCCTTGGTAGCAGATTAGGTAGATATTTACGAATAGTGGAAACCTAGGAGAAATGCAGTTGAAGATAATTCTTCGATCAGTATGTTGTTTTGTACCCTGTATAATCATTGATGTGTACGCAAGGATCGGTATCAGGTAATTTTTAACTAGCAATTCTTTTGACTAGCATTTTGCTACACTTATTTTTGTAGAACAGCCTTCTCCAACTAGATTGTTAGATAACTTGGGAAATTCGATCCTGAGATTTGGACATACAATTTTTCATGGATAATGATAGCAGTGTGATTAGAACTGAAGGTTGTATAAATTACCGTAGAAATTATTTTACAAGTTTTGTTTACGAATTGCTCTAATCAACTGAAAATTTCAATTAACTATCCTTCACAACGAATGGTCATCTAAAAATACTGAACTCCTAAATTTCTCTGAATCAACTTGAATTATCAATTTACATACAATAGATCATGATATAATCACGTGGAAACGGAAACCAAATTAAAACATTTAGAGACGTTCCATCTTTTGAAAGTAATTCTTTCATACCACAAGTATGGAATTAAATATAACATCCCACTACTTTTAAAAGAATGAAAAATTAGCATGGTGAGAAAAAGTCATCTTTGGAGTATCTTTGGATTTTTATTTTTTACATAGATGTACAAGTATGAGTGCTGGGTGTATAATAATTGGACATTCTACAGCTAAATAGCTATAGCAATAAGAGTAGCAGAAAAAAAATGAGTTGAATTAGCTTGAGTTGTTTCATTTCACTTGAAATTTTAGATTAATTAATAATATCAGGCCCAAAATTAGCATTAGCAAAACCGGGTTGCAAAAATTCTGACCACTAGAGAGCACCAAAGAGAGAGAGAAAGAGATCTGATTCTTCACTATTATCTAGTGAAAATATTGCTCTGTATTTTTGCAGCCAACAAAAATAACAAAAGTCACTGGATTATTGGTTGAAATGTTCTGAATGACCCACGGCTGCTCATAGGTGTATTTAGTATCTTAAAAAAACCCTACTTACTTGTCAACCATATTCTTCTGCTTCAGGATCTTATAGACTTCAGCTGATGTTTGAGGTCCTTGTAGTTTCTGTCCATTCAACATTTCTTTTTCCAACTGTTCAATTGTCTAAAATAAAGTACGAGTTGCTTGTTTTAGAATGAATGAAATGGCATTAAATTCTATATAAGCTGATGAAAAAATCTGAATATTTTAAAGCTCTAGCAATGAGATGGCACCCTTTATCCTGCTTTTGTACTTTCCAATACAGTACAAACTAAATAAACAGGATTTTGAAGCCATTTCTAAACTTATTTGAGTTTAATGGTTTTAAAATTATGAAATGTATTATAATAATAATATAATTTAGAGCTACATGTGACATTATACATGCATTCACACTTTAACCATTGAATGAACCAGTTGGCTGGGTTCACAAAATCGATTTACCCTCAGGGTCCGACTGTAGCTTCTAACAGTACTCAATCTTCATTGAAAGCAACATAAAAGCCATTTTCATTTTTGAAATATGGATTCAGAAATAATTGGATGACTCTAGGAAATGCTGTAAGTGAATAATGGAGAATCTGCTTTAGAGGCAGATGCATTCTCCCTGTGTTTGCAATGTGGGGAAGCAGTCTCAATTCAAACTTATAAAGCTGAGGGTTTCTTTTTTTTAATTGTAAGGGCTTACTTTCAAGAAATCACAGGATTGTGGAGGCTACCTGTACTTGAAAACTTCTTAATTAAAAATTAATATAGCCCTTAAAAATTCAGGGAGATATTCACAAATACATCTGCCTTGAAAGTAGCTCATGTTGAACTGTGTAGCCAAGTCAAACTTCAGATATTGACCACAGGAAATTGTTTATGACATTTTTATTAGGTCATTAAGTGTTTTATGACCATTTTAGGTCATAAAATTGTCTATAAAATTTGCCAAATGTCAATTCCATGGGAGTCATGGCTCCCAGATTTGGGATGCTTTCTGTAAGTTAGCCCACTTGTGGTACCTTGTTTGAAAATGTTTTGTTCTATGATATGCTATTTTGTCCAGTTAAACGTTACAGACACGAGAGTTATAATAATATATACAGGATATTATCAGACATGTCAAAAACACACTGACCCTGCCCCCATCAACCAACAGCATGTCTGGCTACTTCCCCAAAATTGTGCTCTACTAAGCTATGTAGTTTTATCTTTAAAATGCAGCCAACTTCTCTTCCTCATGCAGGGAATATAGCAAAACATGTCCTTACTTTTCCTCCACGTGCAAATGCTTCAGCCACCTTCCTGTTACGTCCCCCATAGCATGTGGTAATCAGATCTGCAACCCCACAGCTTTCCAGAAATGTATGTATGGAGATTGTGCCCTTGCAGAAGATTTTAGCAAAGGCAATCATTTCCATCAGGCCCAGGCGAATCACAGCTGCCTTGGTATTGTCCCCAAAGCCCAGCCCATCACAGAAGCCAGCTCCAACAGCCACAATGTTCTAACATCCAATGGAAAAATGAGGAAGAAGGAAAAAAAGAAATCATGAGTTAAAAACATCAGATAATCTTGGGTTCTAATAACTGAGACCAAACCCTTACTAGCCCTGATGATGTTACTTAGTTGGATAATGGAATGTCTGGAGGCAAACAACCAAACTCAGAGACCACCAAGGACCCCTCAAATCTTGGGCTCTCCCACACAAGACCCATAACTACCACTTTGATACCACCAACCAGGCTGCCAGGCTAATCCAGATGTTAATTATGCTTTATAGTTTAATACATAAAAACCCAACTAGGAAAAACTGACTGAAACTATGGCTGAACAAACTACAGCTTAAAGTTTAAGCCTTAAACTGTTCTATTTAGTGACTGTAATTAGTCCTAATGATATATGGTTCAGATGTAGTAATAATTCTGTTTTAGGAGATTATATAGGACAAAGGAAAACAAAAATAATGGACTTCTGCTTCACCTTCATTAGCCAGAATTAAGAGGTTAAGATGCTAAAGCAGAATATCATGAAAAATGATCCTTATAAGAAAGAGAGAGAGAGAGAGAGAGAGAGAGAGAGAGAGAGAGAACGAACTTTGGATACCCAATTAGTAACTATAGTTGAACAGCTTTAGTTGCTATTAGAGCTACAGACCTGAGACAGACCTCATAGGTGTATTTAATTAATCTAGTACTTAGAATGTAAAGATATACTGTTTTATTTATTGGTGATAATCTCAATTAAAAATCAGTATGTAAAACTTTTATGACTCAACTAAGCAGCAAACTCGGTATGCAGACCTGCATTTGGCCTAACCATGGAGGGATTCACATAAATATTAAAACGTGATAACTTTGTTTATAGCTCAGAGTGTTATGTGAACATAGCCAGTAAGATAGGTAAATCACACCTGATGGTTTCATGTTTAGTATACATTTAGCTCATTAAGTATTTAATTGGTAAGTTACAGCTAAGCATAGTATAGTTTAATATATCGTATGAACACAATTACTTCCTTGGAATAACAAACCTTTAAGGCACCACAGAGTTCCACGGTGTCACAGTCATCCACCACAGTAATTCTGAAATTTGAGGTTTGCATTAATTCTTTGAAGATCTTCCCATTTTTAGCATTTTTAGAACCTAAGAAAAGAATCACAGGAGATTTTAACCGACAATAGAAGAAAGCATTTGACGGGATAGAATTATTTCCTGTATGATTTTTTTTTAAATATATGTATCTTTGTGTCAAAAATATACAGAAAACATTTAAAACAAAGACAATTTCCCTGTGAAAATGAGCTATCAAGTGAAATTTTCCAAGTTGGTCAACAGGCAGTGAAATAAATGTGAAATAGAAATAGACTTTCTGAGAAAAAAACAAGATTATATTATATTCTTAATTGTAAAATGGCACAAAGTCAATTGAACTGTGGTGAAATATTAATATAAAAATAAAATAAAATAATTATATCATTGGATAATGAAGGATACTAATTATGATTCTTTTAAAAAACATGCACGTTTTCCTTCTGATTGCATTGATTTTATCTCAAGCTTCCTGAAAAGACTCTACAGGTAGCCCTCGATTTACAATGCTTCGTTTACTGACCATTCGAAGTTACAACAGCACTGAAAACGGGGACTTATGACCATTTTTCACACTTATGACCATTGCAGCATCCCCAAGGTCACATGATTAATATTCAGATTCTTGGCAACTGACTCATGTTTACGACAGTTACAGTGTCCTGGGGTCATGTGATCTCCTTTTGCGACCCTCTGACAAGCAATGAGGAAACCAGATTCACTTAAGGACCGTGTTACTAATTTAACAACTGCGGTGATTCACTTAACAAATGTGGTGAGAAAAGTCGTAAAATGGGGCAAAACTCACTTAAACGTCTCATTTACCAACATAAAGTTTGGGCTCAATTGCGGGTTGTAAGTGAAGGACTACCTGTATTTCGAGCAATATATGAACTTTTTTTTCTTCTAATAACAGCCCCTGTGTGGTGTCTTATGGCAGCCTTCCTGAGGGAAGCGGGGGTGGGGAGGGGAGGCATGGACATAGTTACTGAAAGTAACATAGTGAGAACATGAGGACTAGGCTTCCTGAAGGATAAACTTCCTGCATTTGCTTAAAGAAAAAAAGGAACTTCAACTTGATTGTATCTCCTAGAAGGAAATAAAAGAGACTGGCCAGTTTTTACAGGAGTTGCTGTTTGGTGGGAGAGCAAGATTAAAACTAGTTCAGTGTGCCACTGCAAATGCAGGGATGGTGAGGAAAATCTGGATCTGCAGTGTGGACTAGCTGCATCACTACAGTACACTGATTGGCTTCATAAATAAGCTATTTAGTTTGTCATTTGGCGCCTCCCATTGTTCATGAAAAATGGGTTGAATAAACTAAGATTTAAACAAACCACAGTTAATTTAAGAGTGCCAGATATTACTCAGGACCATTCGGCTATGAATTTTATCTAGTGACATTGACCAATTACTGCCTCCCAACCAGGCTGGGGGTTTATAAAGTGTAGGAAGGAACCACATCCACTACCTTGGGCTTTCTGAGCAAAAAAATCAGGGTGCAAATTTAAAAGATGAATGAGAGAATGTGAGAAATGCTGCAATAGCATACAAAGAATAAGAGGACACGAAGTCTTGGCTGCTAAAAAATCTACGACTATTATCCAAGATATGATTGGTTTTAAAAAGAAACTGGCTGACTCCATCTGCTAGTAGTGGATTTATTTCCCTAGCGTGAAAGACCAATAATTTATGAGTCAATTACCGATGGTAGTTTCACAGAACATTTCATTTGCCACTTCATTGGCAATGTTGGCACCCATGAGCACGCTCATATCTATCTTCAGTTTCTCTCGGATGATGTCGGTGATGAGTTTCAGTCCTTCAGGGCCTTCGTCTATACCCTACTTAGCAGAAAAAAAGAGGGGGTCAAAGCAAATGCAAGTTGAACTGCGCTGCAATAGATTACAGTGGTTTATGGAACCGGTTGTTTTCTCTGAAAATTGGGCCAAGGAAGACATAGGGACGACCTTTTTACCTGAGAACCAGTGCTGCAACAAACAGGATTTTTTCCCTTTCTTCCTCCATGGGAGCTGTCTGTCAGCATTTCATTTCAGTTTTATTTAAAATCATGAGAGATGACCAGTCCATTCAAGCTGTAATATCTGTGTTTCCTGGGTTCGAGGCCATAACTTCTAGTAGCAGTGCAGAAGTTGTTTGCATTGGATTATATAGAGTTAGGCTCAAGCTCAGTGATGACACAGCAAAGTCCAATTGAGGCTTATCTTTATTTGCTTATCCCCAATGAACAGAATCTTGCCAACTAAAGCCATAACCTTCAACCCTAATAGATATATCCTGAGAGGTTACAGGGTGCGGCTCCCGTGAACCTCTTCCTCCCTCCCCATCCAGTTTGGCACTGCACAGTCTCTTAAATTTGGGCTTTTCGGTGGAATGGTGGTACAGTGGTCAAAGTGCAGTACTGTAGGCAAACTCTTCCCACAACCTGGAGTTTGACTCAGTCTTCCATCCTTCCAAAGTTGGTAAAATGAATACCGATTGTTTGGGGCAATATGCAAAAAACCCAAAAAATGCTATGGGGCAGTATATAAGCGTAAATGTTTTTGCTATTTCTATATATTGCCATCTCTGTGGAAAAACTCTGCTGCCAAGACTTCCCTCCACTACTTCTCCACGTACGTACTCCATCACAAATAGTAAGGGTAGCCTAAATGAGTACCGCATGTGCAAATTGCAAACCTGATGTTAAGAAAGTCAGCTGAGCATCTCTGACATGATGGTACATTGTATTTTCTCATTCGGTTCAGTTGTTATGTTCTGATTTTCTAATGTTCATTTATTTATTCATTCAATTTCTATAAACGCCCACCTCAGTTAATGACTCTGGGGGGGCTTACAATTCCAAAAGTACAATCACAATAAAAACAATAAAGAATATTTTTACAAAATCAAAACAAAAAAACTTGCTTTTAAACACATTTTTAAAAGGCGTACAGGTAGTTCTTGACTTATGACCACAATTGAGTCCAACATTTCCATTGCTAAGCAGTTAAGTGAGTTTAGCCCCATTTTGTGAGCTTTTTTTTTTGCCATAGTTGTTAAATGAATCACTGCAGTTGTTAAGTGAATCATGCAGTCATTAAGCAAACCTGGTCCCCCCCCCCCTTGACTTTGCTTGCTGAAAGCCGGCTGGGAAGGTTACAAACGGTGATCACATGACTCCAGGACAGTACAACTGTCATAAATACATGCCAGTTGCCAAGCAACCAAATTCTGATCCCGTGACTATGGAAATGCTGGAACAGTTGTAAGTGTGAAAAATGAAGTAACTTATTTCAGTACCGTTGTAACATCACAAGGTCACTAAATGAATGGTTCTAAGTTGAGGTCTACCGGTATAACGTAAGATATACACAAAGACAGAAATGCAAAATAATGGCTCTGAATTATAGAGGAGATATTTTTACAGTCAAAGCTGTCATTGGTTGGTGGGTAACACCAGGCTGATTTTGGATGATCTGGGAAGCAAAATGAGGCTAATCTTGATGTGTCCTTGAAGGAGAAACCACGTGGGAATGCCAGGCTGTTGGCTGGACTGAGAAAATTAAAAACTACCTTGGAGGAAGATAATGCCAAATCCCTCTCTTCACACTCAATAGGAGAGCTTCTTTAACATTTTTTTAGCAGAGGCATAAATTCTTTGCACCGTGGAATATTCCATTTAGCAGCTAATTAATCCGGCCTCATATGTCAACCAATACCTCCATGGCAACATATAATCCTATGTACGCTGCTAATTTAATCATGTTTGCCTCATTATGTCTTCTGGAAGTAGGTGAAAGGTCTTCACAAAAACAGAAATTGTATATATGCACACTGGGTAAGAGTGAAAACCAGAGAAAGGAGAAGTGACCTTTGATCAAGGTCTGTGTGATCTGCTGACTGACTCACCACTCCGTTTTGTTTTTTTTAATCTTAAATTTAAACCAGCCTGGAAAAGTCACTTGAAGCCAATTGTTACTTCAATTTTGAAATACATATGAACCACTGATCTATAATTCAGTATTCAGCAAACAAACTGCTTATGAGACTGAACCGGAGTTGAGTTTTAAAATGAATAAAGGGGAATAAACATAGTTTTTAAGATTCCTATTGCAAAGTATGGTATCTTCCTTTCTTAAAAGTATTCCTCTACCATAATGCTTTTAAAAAAAAAAGGTTGTACAGAATGCCAAATTTGTACAAATCTGATTGTACAAATCTGTACAATTTTTACTAAAACAGATTAATTTCACACATGGAGTTAAAGCAGAATGTAATTTTTATGGTTTCTAGATTAGAATACTCTATGGACTTAGCCATTGTGATTTTTAAACTGTACATACTTTGGATAAACCATAAGCTCAGTTAAATGTTATTTGTTCCATAAACCATGGTTACATCAACTATGGCTTAATGCAGTATGTAAACTGAGCAATTCTTCATGCGTTTGCATCAGTTCTTAAAATGGGTATGTGTATTTATTTAACTATTTTTTAATCACTGTATACTCCAGCTTTCTCCCAGAAGTAGCATTTAAGGGGGTTAACAATAAAATAACAAAATTATACTGATATTTTAAAATGCATGTCAAATAAGGACCATTATTAAAATACCTTTCCCACTGAAAGAAGAAAACACTATTCCTTACCTTGATCAGTGAAATCCCAATTGCTCCTGCTTTTATGTGACCAGTAAGTTGCTCGCAAATTTTGGGAATAAACTGATGAGGTACGACAAATATTAAAATATCAGCTTCCTCTGCTGCTTCTACCACTTCTGGTACAGCAACCTGAGAGGAAAAAAGATTACATGTTATGTCTCACCTGTGCCAATGATGTGTGAAGTCCAAATTTCCAAATGAATATAAACAAGCAAACAAGTCCAGTAATGACAGGGTTAAATTCCTTGAGCCGGAAAAGTTCTTGGAAGTCTCACACAAGCTGTCTGCCAAGTCCGATAATAAAGCAAGAACATAAATCACAAGCTATCGCCACACACACAGAATCTTTCGAAGCTTCTCTCACAAATTAACACATTGTCCCGAACAAGTTCTCAGAGCGAACACACCCACTTTTATTCCCTGTGGGGCGTGTCAGTCCCTCATCTCAGTCTCTGATTTGTCCTTTCTTTCTACGTTGCAACTTACACTTTTGCCTGCGCCGTTGCCTCGCATCAAGCCAGCATTCCTCAGCTTGATCCTCAGTCAGAGGCTCTGATACGCTCTCCTGATTATCTGCCGACACCTGAGGCACAATCAGGGAGGAAGGTCCTGCCGAGGAGGAAAGTCCTGGGGAGGAAGGCGATTCCAAATCCTCTAACAAAGCAGGCTCAAACCTCAGAGCCACATCCTCCCCTTCCTCACCATCCAAGTCTTCATCCTCTAGCAAAGCAGGCTCAAACCTCAGAGCCAAATCCTCCTCTTCCTCATTGTCCAAGTCCTCGACCTCTGACAAAGCAGGCTCAAACCTCTGAGCCACAATAATTACAGTATTCTCCTACTGAATACTGAATGAGGAAAGCACCCCTGGAAGATGTTTACCACAACAAAACAATCAAGCACAGAGAACATAGAACAAGCCGTAAATATTTGTTTGCCCAACAGTTTGTGCAAAAGTGAAAAATGCAGGCAGCCGGAACATATGCTTGGCACAATCTAAACATCACATGTACTTTATTACGATATTTGCACATGGGTGTTTAAAAGCATGCAGTTTGTACACATAACACCAGGGGTTCCTACAGCAATTGTAATAGGTGATTCAGGTTCCTTAACAAAACAAGAGACTTGGACCACATATGGTAGTTTGAGAACATTCCATACAGAATTCTATTCCTGCCACAAAGAAGGAAGGGCTTCTCTCGCAGTTAACTCAGAGAGAAAAACTGCACAGCTTTACATTGACAATACAGGTAGTCCTCAATTTGCAACGCTTCATTTAGTGACTGCTTGAAGTTACAGCGGCACTGAAAAAAGTGACAGGGCTGTTTTTCATTGCAGCATCCCCGTGGTCACGTGATCAAGATTTGGATGCTTGGCAACTGGTTCACATTTATGGACAGTTGCAGTGCCCGGTGTCACGTGATCGATCACCTTTTGCGACCTTCTGACAAGTAAAGTCAGTGGGGAAGCGAGATTCACTTAACAACTGTGTTACTATAACTGCACTGATTCGCTTAACAACTGTCACACTGAGCAACATAAATTTTGGGCTCAATTGTGGTCATAGGTCAAAGCGCTACCAGTACAGAATTCTTTAAGGACAGGCAGATTTAAATTTCACCAAAGAAAATGGCTTGAAACACTTTGGTCTAGTGTTCTGTTATGTGCAATGCGGTCTGCAACAAAATGGGAGAAAGGAACATAGGCCTTGCCCTGGGGTGATATTACTGCACCTCTTTACAATATGAAGAACGGTTGCAAGAACTGGGTATGTCTAGTCTAACGAAAAGAAGGACTAGAGGAGAAATGATAGCAGTGCTTCGATATCTCAGGGGCTGCCACAAAGAAGAGGGGGTCAACCTATTCTCCAAAGCACCTGAAGGCAGGACAAGAAGCAATGGCTGGAAACTAGTCAAGGAGAGAAGCAACTTAGAACTCAGGAGAAATTTCCTGACAGTTAGAACAACTTGCCTCCAGAAGTTGTGAATGCTCTAACACTGGAAGTTTTTAAAAAGATGTTGGATAACCATTTATCTGAAGTGGTGTAGGGTTTCCTGCCTAGGCAGGGGGTTGGACTAAAAGACCTCCAAAGTTCCTTCCAATTCTATTATTCTATTCCTATTCCTATTCTATTCTATTATTCTATTCCTATTCTACTTTATTCTATTCCTATTCCTATTCTATTCTAGTATGTGCCTATGTCCCGATGGGGCATCATGTGTATGGCATATAAGTTATGGTGCTTTATCTTGGTTCTTTCTTCCCAGCAGAAAACAGGCCAGTTTTTTGGCCATTAATTGCCAATTCCCCAATTTGGGGTGGGGGGCAGGTTAAGTGAGTCTGGTTATGTCTTTCATTTCACTTTTGGAATTAAAAATGAAGTGGGTTTTTTTGGGGGGGGAATCGCACACTTATATCATTTCTTTTTGCAATGTTAATTTTTATAGGTACAGGTAGTCCTTGACTTATGACCACAACTGGGCCACTATTTCCACTGTTAAGCAAGGGAATTGCTACGCGAGTTGCACCTGATTTTATGATTTTTGCATGGCTGTTAAGTGAATCACTGCCCTTGTTAAGTGCGTCACACAGTCGTTCAGCAAATCCAACTTCCCCTGCTGACTTTGCTTGTTGGAAGCCAGCCAGGAAGGTCACAAATGGCAATCCTGTGACCCTGGGACAGGGCAACCATCACAAATATATGTGCCAATTGCCAAGCTCCCAATTTTTCATCATGTGACTGTGGGAATACTCAATGCTTGTGAGTGCAAAGACCAGCTATAAATCACTTTTTTCCAATGCCGCTGTAACTTCAAATGGCCAGTAAACAGGTGGCTGTAAGCAGAGAAAATATGATGGTGTTTTTGATTTTAATATGCACTGCTTAGAGCAGGGGTGTCAAATTCAAGGCCCGTGGTCCGGATCTGACCCATGGGTTGCTTAGATCTGGGCTGTGGGGCTGCCCTAGAAACAGCGAAGGACTGGCCCATGGTGCCCCTGCTAGCAAAAATGGAGCTTGGGAGAGCCACACACAGCCCTTCCCAGCTGACAGAGTGCTAGCAAAACAAACAAAAGTGACATTTGATCACAAGGCAAGGAGGCATTGGGAAATGTTTCCCCTTTTGCATTTGAGCATCCCAGAAGGGACAAGTAAGGAGAAAGGGAAAGAGGAAAGACAAAGAAAAAGATGGGAAGAGAGCAAGGAAGGAAAGAGAAGGAAAGAGGGGAAGGGAAAAGAAGGAAAGAGGGGAAAGAAGAGGAAGGATGGAAGGTAGTTAGGAAGGAAGGAAGGAAGGAAGGAAGGAAGGAAGGAAGGAAGGAAGGAAGGAAGATTGTAATGAGAGGAAAGGAAGGTTAATGGATTCCCCCCAGCCCGCCCGAGCCACCACAGGTGCCCCCAACATGAGCAATGTCGAGCTGGCCATGCGCCGTCCCCTCAAGGTCAAACACAACTCTGATGTGGCCCTCAATGAAATTGAGTTTGACAGCCCTGTCTATTGTGAAATGGGTAGCTATATACTGTAAATTGTTTAAAGTAACGAGATAAAATAACATGCTGATAAGAGATCAGATGCAGGATGCTGCAGCTGAACATACACTATGACAACAATGAATAATTAAAGTGCTATTTTATTTTATATGGCACACTCTGCTTGGAATTTTTAAAAAATTTCTGGCAATCAAGTTAAGTCAATTGGCCCCATGGACCACATCTCATCTATATCCTGTATGTTTCAATGTCACATTATGAATTTGGGAGCTGTAATTTGTTCTTGCCTAAGTTACTTATTTGTTCTACTTTCTTTGAACTTAACTGGAATATAATTTGAATCTGAAACCATTCTGGTATGTTTTGCTGTCACTTACCACATTTGGAGGTATTTTATGCCCTGGGAGATATTTCACATTTTCATGTTCTTGGTTAATGATCTCGGTGAGTTTTCGACCATTAATTAGTTCTTCAAATACCCACATCTTGACAACTGGGTCAAACTGGTTGGAGCTTTTGGTATTTTGGCCTATGATTTTTGCAATGGCAGATCCCCTTAAAAGAGAGAGAGAGAAATGTGAAATTGCAACTATTTATATGGTTCATAGAAAAAGCATACTTTCTTACAAATTAATTGACTGCATTAAATAAAAGAAAAAGTATATATATGCAACTCCAACAATAGGATGTACTTTCAAAATAGAAAAGAAAGAAAAAAGAAAGAAAAAGTAGTGTTTTCCAACTTTTTTCAGCGCATTAGAATAAACAAAAGTTACAATCTCAACCTTTTTCTTTACACTTCTAAATATCCCAAGCATCTCAGGAAGGAAGGAAGGAAGGAGGGGAAGGAGGGAGGGAGGGAGGGAGGGAGGGAGGAAGGAAGGAAGGAAGGAAGGAAGGAAGGAAGGCTGGCTTAGAAATTACCCTTGGAATGTTTGAATTTCAATTTTGCATTGAGCAGGTTTTGCATTCTATGATCTTAATTGCTCCCTCTAGCTTTAGGATTCTAAGAAACCTTATTGTTACTCAGTTTTTATGAATGTAGAGTCACTTTGCATAATGAGATGGGCAGCATAGCAATTTAATAATTAAATAAATAAAGAATTATGAAGGTGACCCAAGCTTCTATTCATTAACGTTTTCTATAAAGCATCTATACTATAGACGAGAGGTCTCCAACCCCCAGTCTGTGGACCAGCACTGGGCTGCGGCATGCCAGTAACCAGGCTGTGCAAATAAACAAAATGCCATCTGCAGGATGCAGACAGCACACAAAATCATACCCCGTCTGGTCCATGGAAAAACAGGTCCTTGGTGCCCAAAAGATTGCGGGGGGGCACTGCTCTAGACTATTAACTCTGTTTTTCCAGTTTTCTAATTCTAATGCTAATTTTCCATTGCGAATAGAACAGAATAGAACAGAACGGAACGGAACGGAACAGAACAGAACAGAACAGAATTCTTTATTGGCCAAGTGTGGTTGGACACACAAGGAATTTGTCTTGGTGCAAATACTCTCAGTGTACATAAAAGAAGAGATACATTCATCAAGAATCATAACGTAGAAACAATTAATGATAGTCATAGGGTACAATAAGCAATCAAATCATTCTAGGAAACAGTCAATATAGATCGTAAGGATACAAGCGACAAAGTTACAGTCATACAGTCACAAGTGGGAGGGGATGGGTGATAAGGAGCAATGAGAAGATTAACAGTAATAGTAGTGCAGACTTTGTAATAGTTGGACAGTGTTGAGGGAATTATTTGTTTAGCAGAATGATGGCTTTCGGGGGAAAAACTGTCCTTGTGTCTAGTTGTTCTGGTGTGCAGTGCTGCTCATGGCTGCTGTACTATAGTAGATCATACCAAGAATCACTTTGAGCCAAGCTCAATTGGAAGGAGATTTTGCATGATTTAGTCAATAACTTTCAGGTGAACTAATATTCACATGCTTTACAGGTGCATATGTTAAAGAAGGAATAAAACAATACCAACTGATGGAATTGCTATATGAAGCTTAACAAATTTACCAAGAAAACTATCACAAAAAAATGAGAAGAATAATTGCTGTTATAGAAAGCTAATATTGTACACATTTCACGTGTCTTTAAAGCTGGGTTTTTTGGGGGGGACTCATAAAAGTTTATTTCAGAAAATGTAGATAATGGTGTATTTTATGTGGTTAATACTTTAAGGGGGCAAAGCAGATAGGAAGAATTCAGGACATATACTGCAAAGCTCAGCTAAGGAAAGGCAAATTTATCAGAGTTAGATCTCTTTCTTTTGTCTCTCTGCCAGATTGAGCAATGTAACCAGATTTTGCTTCATAAATGATGAAAGGTGTGAACAGTTCATTTAATATTTGTTAATTAGTTGTAACCTACCAATTGAACTTTGTAATATATATGATAACTTTATCTATTAAAACAAGGCGGACAACTCTATTGAACTGAGAAGGACCAAATCCAAGGTCATGCCTCACCTTCTGATCTAGAGAACATTGAGGAGGAGGACTTATCAAATGAATGATATCACTCCCTACTTTGAAACAGAGATGTTCTAAACCAGAGGTCTCCAACCTTGGCAACTTTAAGACTTGTGGATTTCAACGCAGTGGTGGGATTCAAATTGTTTTACTACCGGTTCTGTGGGCATGGCTTGGTGGGTGTGGAAGGGGAAGGATACTATAAAATCTCTAGTCAGAGGTGGTATTTGCTGGTTCTCTGAACTACTCAAAATTTCCGCTACCGGTTCTCCAGAACTGCTCAGAACCTGCTGAATACCATCTCTGCTTCAACTCCCAGAATTCCTCAGCCAGCTTTGCTGTAGAATCTGAATTCCATTATAAAGATTTAATATTGAGGATGCAGCCCCTAATCTTCCAGTCTAATCTATCTTATTGTTGGACTATCTGGCCTCCGGGTTTACAAGAGAGGTTGTCTCCATTCCTCAAAATTCTTGTCCTTTTTCAAGACCAGGGGTTTCGTATGACGAGGACTATTTGTGTATCCTACAATACAATTGTATGGAATCCTTGCTATGCCTCTTTCTTGACCTGTCTCAAAGGGTTGACCCATTTATTTTTTTAACGTTAAAAAACAACAACAAAAGTCCCAGCTAAAATGCCAAATGCACCCACCAACCCAAAAAGGATTGAGGACTTCTGTTTGAGTCTTTCCCTGACCTTAGAAACCAGCCTGAATTTTAGGTTGCCTGATGAACTTGAATTCTTTAGGCTGACTTTGCAGCGGACATAAAAGAAACATAAAATTTGTTCTCTTCAACCAATCAATAGCCATAAGTCATAGAACTCTCCACATTCAAAAGGTAGCAGAGCATCTTCAGTTAACTGGATTTTGGAAAAAACCCTATGATTTGTGCTTATTAGCATTATAATCTGGCGATAAAATGTTCAGGCCATTTATACCTTCGGGGCTGAGAACCAGATTATCTTTACATTCATTTCTTGGAATGTCTTAACTGAGCCATGGAAGAACCTCGAGTAACAGTCAGGCAAATATTTGGCTGGTGCATTATGTCATCAGAAGCATGTACCAAAGGGGTAACGTTTGAATTGCAATAATGCAACCCCAGCGTTGTCACTTTGATTACAGGTTCCAATCTGCAAATGCTGTTGCCAAGCAAATTACTGTAGAAGAAATGCCATGTAAGCTACTTTTTTCTCCTGGAGAAAATATAAGGCATAGCTCTAATAAATAACAGCTTGAAACAGAAATGGGGAAGGATTTTCAACTTTGGGATTTTAAACATATCCTTTGAGGGTCCCTCCCCCCCATCCCCCAGACATCCAAAGTAGATCTTTTTTTTAAAAAAAAAATGCAGTTTTAGAATCAAGCTTCCATCTGGATTAAGATTTAATAGAGGTAACTTCTTAAAATATTTTTTTTCTTTATACCACTTTTGATGCAATGCTTTAATATTTATTTGTCTGCTAGCACAGGAAGAACTGCTTGGAAAAATGTGAGGGATTAAATCAAGAAGTAGAGGAAGCCACAGCAGAAACCTTCTTTTGATTTCATTGAGTGTATTTAAATACATTGAATTAATTATACTTAATATTGTGGTGTTTTTAAGCATCTCCGACTTTATTGCAAATCCTTGATTTAGGGACAACTCCTGGAGGGATCCTGTGGCATCTCAAGGACTATCAAGGATGACAATCCTGAAAGTTTCCATCATTAAAATTATGTGAATCTAAGAGCCCCCCCCCCACACACACCTTCCCACTAGGTTTCTGTGAAAAGGAAGATGGGTTGCTTTAATTAATATAAGGGGGTGCAAAGTTTGCAGAACATCTGAAGAGCTTCTTGGGAGTTATTCTCAAAGCATTCAAAGGCCAGGAATTTAACACTTCTCTCATCTATATGTTCCTTGTACATTCTGTTTCTCATCAGCACATTCTTATAACTAGACACTGATGCCAACAGAAACTTGGCAAGGAAATAACTTTCCCCCTCTTATTTTTTTCCCCTCTTCAAATTGACACCCATCACTGCTTTACATATATGTGGCTTTAGATACTCAGTGCTGATTTAACTGGATAAGTCTAATCCCATTAAGTTTCAAGTTGTCCTCCTCTGAGAAGAAACATCTATACATATGACAATAATGAAAAGGCAATCCAGGAATCGGGAATTCTGGAGCATAGTAATTGGGGATTAGTAATTTTGTAATTTTGCACTGGTTGCAAAACCAGTGAAGGTGGGGAAAAGCATCTTATAGATGGATACTTTTCAGTGTTAGACTGAATTTCCCCAACTTGCACAATGATAACAGAGGAGGAATTAATGAAGTAAGAAATGGATCTCTCCAAAAATTTGCCCAATTTCTTTTTTATATTTTAACTCATTGTATGCACCCCATGGAAAAATGACCCTGAATTTCAGGCAACCAGCTCCAATGATTATCAGAGAGAAAGAAAGAAAAAAATGATTATTGATTATTGCATTCCTCGCTATTCTAAGACAATTCCCCTATTTAAAAATAAATCATTTAGGGAACAAACTAGTTTTTCCTTCAGTTAAATTTAGTATATTTCTTGATTAAGAGGTATCTTGCCATGGGTGTCCACAGTGCATTGTCAAAAAAAAATCAAGATGGCAGCCACAGTATCTCTGAGGAATTCTGGGCAATGCGCATAAAAACAGGTTAAGATTTGATTGTACTGTTATGGCTGCCATCTTGTCTTTTCTGACCATATTTGAAGAGACCTCTCTATCCAGTTAGTTCATAACATATTTCTAACTTTTGGCTTCCAAAAGTTAATCTCCTGATCTAGTACTTTCCAATAGCAGTAACTATTTCTCAACAAAGGCTGTTATGTCTCAAGTGAAACTGGGCAAAAGGGTTAGCGAGATTCAAGGATTTCTTACCCAAGCATATTTGTAGTGTCATTATCAAAGCTCTATCACTTGCAATAGGTAAAATTTGTAACCTTTTCTTCAAGAAATTCAGGATTTCTTTTGTGAGGGAGAAACAGCTTTCAAATGAAGCAACATAATTTTCATTGTGTTGTTATTACAATACAGGTAATCCTCAGATTACAACAGTTCATTTAGTGACTGTTCGAAGTTCACATCACTGAAAAAAGTGACGTGTGACCATTTTTCTCACTTATTGCAGCATCCCCATGGTCACGTGATCAGAATTTGGATGCTTGCCATTGGTTCATATCTATGGCAGTTGCAGTGTCCCCGGGTCATGTGACCCCCTTTGGAGGCATTATGAGAAGCAAAGTCAATGGGGAAGCTGGATTCACTTAACAACCATGTCACTAATTTAACAATTGCAGCGTCGCTTAACAACTGTGGCAAGAAAAACTGTAAAAAAAAGGAGCAAAGTTCACTTAACAACTCTCACTTAGGTTCAATTGTGGCCGTAAATCAAGGACTACCTGTAATCATTTGTTTCTTATTATTCCTTTTGGCATTCAAAAACCAAAGGGAACTCTCTTATCCCTGGTTGATCAGGATAACAAGGTTGATACATGTAACCTCAAACCACTTTCATACAAAAAGATTGTTGGTCAAAGTCTCCCAGAAATGGAGGGCGTGTGACCTTACAAATGCTGATAGGGCTCACGGGGTGAGCTCCATGGGATCATGTCCTTCTGGGTAAGGGAGATAGAAGGACACCGAGTTTCTGGAATTGAGGGAGACAAACTAAACTTCAAGCGCCGTGCATCTATTTATTATGTCTTGTCCTCAGAACCATATCTCTGAAACCAACGAAATTGTTAAGAGTGCATAGCTGAGTAATCTTTTCAAAAAGAGATTGGTGGGGTGGGGAGAAGCCTCTCTTGCGCAAGGAGACCTGGCACGTGTTTCTCAATAGCTGCTTTCTTGCTAAAGAGGTACAATATGCAGAGTTCATGATCTTTATACTAGATTAGCTATTTCATATTCAGAAACAGCTGCTGGTTGGATCTGGTAGTTCTGCCAATAATGTAATCCTTAGGCAAAGTATAAATATTAGCTATTAACTAATTCATTACCAGAGATTATGAATTATCTAGATACCAGTCAGGCCTGATGCAACTCATAAAATACCCACTTTGCTGTATATGATTAATATCAGCCTGAGTTGACCCATTATAGGATCAACTGAAGGTTTTGGACTGTAATCTACTATGCTTGTTTCCATGGTAGTAATGACTTCTCAGTTGAGACCAGGGGTATCAAACTCCCGTCATCACAGCAGTGTCACATGAGATATCGGGACTTTTCCCCTCTTTACTAATCCGGGCGGGCACGGGGCCAGCACATGGGCCACAGGCTGTGCGTTTGACACCCCTGGTTTAGACTAAAGAAAAGTGACCGGCCCAAAATCATCAAGCTAGTTTCCATGCTTTTGTAAAACTAGAATCAGGATGACCCAACTTTATCATGGCACTGCCTTGGTTCTTAAGCTCTTACATATTACTGGAAAAGATCAGATTGTTCCCTAAAAACAAGGTAATAAAAACCACAGAGTTCCACATGCTAATTCAAGCCAAGCCACCATTTTGTGCCTGGAAATTTCAATTTGAAAAAATCTTTTAACATTTTTTGAGGGAGTAGCTGATGGTGCAGAGCAGTGATACCTGAGCATGCAAAGAAGAACCTTTAGTACTTTACCAAATTTGGAGGGTTTGGGAGTTTTATTAAAATAGCTTAAGATTATTAGAAATCTAAGGGACTTATGCTTCTTCTTCTTCTTTTTTAAAAAAGCAAAAATTGTGTACCAAAATAATTCAATGATTTTTGCTGACTGAAAAAGGCTAAAGGCTATGTGAATCTCTGGCCACAGACCACTCAATGCTGTGCTTAAATGCATAGACACATTTTTAGAAGTAAATTCCAGAATTTAGTTTTAGTAAATGACGGCACCCGATTGGGTGATATATGGGCTTGGAAGCTAAGCATAGCTGGACCTGGCCAATACTTGGAGACTGTGAGAAATTGCATCGTTGTGTTAAATGAAGTTGTTCAACTCAAGGGAGGACTCATCTTTGCCTTCCTGGAACCTAATCATTTCTACAACTCTGGTGATCGTGCAAAGGTCATCAGTAGCTCTCTTCATCGTAATTGATGACCTCAATGATAAGCAGTGTGTTTCTGTCATTCAGGAAACTTTTCAATTTTTTCTAAAATTGGGTCTTGTCTGCTATACCAAGGGCTTGCTAGAGCCCACATCTAACTTTTCAAAAAAACAAACAATAGATTATAAAATTTTAAATTAGGATTTTTGTTTTAAAATTTTGTTTGGGCTTTTTCTTTTCTTTGTTTTGCAGAGTGGGTACGTTTATCTAGTACACCTTGCTCTTGATTGAAAATTTCCTTTCTGTTTGGATCAGTGGTCGCCAACCAGTGGGCCGTGGACCACCGGTGGTCTGTGAGAAAATTTGGTGGTCCGCAGAGAAATGTCCCCTCCCAAAGCAATTAATCTAGCTGCATGAAAACACAAGGTTGTGCTGCCCACATGGCCTGTCCACCCGCTGGCCCCCACCCTTCGGCCAAGCGCAAACCTTACCTTGAGTAGAGCCACGTGAGCTGGAACTGGGAGGTAAGACCAACGGTGGGGGAGGGAACTCCGCTGAGGGGTGGCTTGTTGACATTGGTGGGAAAGTCAGTCCCATATTCTGGGATGACCAAAGGGCTACTCTTGTGACTACTGCAGCTCTGGAATATGGGGCCGACTTTCCCACCAATGTCAGCAAGCCACCATCAGTCAAAATTAATATTTGTGGTCCGCGGGATTTAAAATTATGAGTTTAGTGGTCCCTGAGGTCCAAAAGGTTGGTGACCCTTGGTTTGGATGACTGCAAGGTCAGCTTTAGAGGTTAGCCCTCTCACTGATGGCCTCTTCAGTTTGTACACCCCGAAATCTGCTTCAGAGAAAAAAGACTCAAAGAAGAAAGAAGGAAGCTTTGTGATTGGTATCAATATTGAAGCTGGGAGGACATGGAACAAGTAAACTGGAAGAAACTGGAACACATAATCATCAGATCAAGAAATTCTACCAGCTGCTGGGCAAAAGCCTTCAGGCACCCGTAATGCATACAGTTACATTATTTTCTTCAAGATTGAATAATTATTCAAGCAAAACAACACTTCTTTCAGAATGTGGATTTCTGGGAGAATGGCCAAATTGGATGTCTGGTTAACAAAGCTGTTTTGTTGTAAAATAGAAATGTAAAGCTTTATGTCAACTGAAAGATGATTAACAGAGACTTCATGAAAAGAGCAGGGTGGGGTAAAATGAAGAGAAAGATGGATTTGATCAGTGTAAACATTATTAGAGTTTCAGCTTGTAAGTCAGGTATTATCATCTGAAAATATGTAATAAGTGTCAACCCATGGGGGTTTGCTGCCTGGAACAAAAAAAAGTTTATAATCAAGTTATTTTGGGACCTGGAATTGAAAGAGCCAACAAGCAGATATCAGAGAAAGTTGCTTCACTCTGTCTAATGTTAGAACTTCTCTATTATTTTTCTGTTAAGATGCATATTTCAAAAACTTGCTTTAAGCTGACTTCCAGAATTAACCAGTAAGGTTACAAATAAATAAATGATATAAATTGTGGCTGCAATAATCCACTTAGCCCCTTCCAAAACCAATCAACCATATCTCTCCTAATCCCTTTTTGAAGTATAGGTATACTTCTGGATTCAGAAGCTAAGAAAGCTTGGGCCTGGTTAATATTTAGATAGGAGACTTATATAGGGGATACTAGTAAGCTCTATTATTTTCTTCTTATTTTATTCTATCCCTGCCTGTACTTTTTTTTTAAATTGTAAATTAAATTGTAAATTTTCAGTTGCTTGGATTCCCCCCCTGCCCCCGTATCTCTAGATAAATAGCATTGTTAATCCAAAACAGAACCAATGTCTCCCTGTCGCATATAAATCATCTGGAGTGACTGGTCAACTGACTTTTACAAGAGATATTTTATCAAAATGTTGTCATGACAAGACAGTTAAGATTGCATTGCACTTCTCTCTGGGGTTCTCTTCAGACTCTTTAAGAATATATTCGATATCTCATCTGGTACACAATTCCAATCCTTGTAAACACCTTGAGAGGAATTTTAATGTCCATCTCTATATAGTGTCTTTATGTACCATTGTCATATATATCATTAAACTGAATTTCCAGTTCATTGTAATCTTGTGTCAAATACTTGTTTTTCAGTTTCATTCAACTCATGTTATAAAGAAATGAGGGAGGTTCTTGAAGTTTTGGAAGGAAAGGTGCACAATATTATATATTTTAATGAAATATTCTGAATTAAAAAAAAAAAAAAAACCATGATCATCAGCAGGCTCCAAAGAACATTTATTTCTTGAGTGCCTGGTTTTGTAGAATAGTGGATAAAGGGCACTCAAAGAATAATTTAACAAGCAGAAGTCCGGGCATATCTTAAAAACCAACTCACATGCAGCAGCACAAGCTTTCAGGAATCTCAGTGTGAGTGCAAAAAATGCGTGAATCCCCAAAATAATTTTGTGGTTACAATGTCTAAGTTAGCTAGTACCACAACACCCTGTACTTCCTACATTTCATTTCCCCATCTGTCTGGTATTTCCTCCCCAATGGAGAGATGCCATCTTGTCCAGGAAAGCAGAGGCCTTAATAAATGTGTTAGTTCTTAAGATGCCACAAAACATGGATGGTTTTACTGCCACAGACACCCCCCACCTCCCGTTGGAGCCTGCAGGAGGCCGCCCAAACATTATTCGGTGTTCCTACGTGGTAACGGAACGCGTAACTGGGATGTGTGTGGCGGGGAGGGATTGTGTGAAAGGTGTCGCTATTTTCTCAGGTGTGTAATGACCCTCGGGTAGACCGGCGCTGCCTCTGAAGAGTGAGCGATCTGACCAAGAACTGGCCGCCTATAAAACTCGCGACTCCCCCTCTTTTTTAAAAACAAAACAAAACAATGCAATCCTCGTTTCGCCCCGATCGCCTGACAGGGGACGCTGGGATCTCGCTCTTCGCTAAAAGAGACCAGAGGCGATCCTTTTCCTCCGTGTCGTGTCTCCGCCCCCCCCAAGCCCCAGCCCCACCCCGAAAAACCTCAGGCTGAGCTCCCGGGAAGTGGCAGAAACAGGGGAAGAGGGGGGTCTCTCAACAGGTCTGTTACCCCCACGCCGGCTCTCCCAGCCCCCCACCCCCACCCCATCCCAGCGGCGTCCGTAATCCTTACCAGTTGCCGGATCCGATGATGCAGACCTTCAAAGGAGGCATGGTGTCGGCGGTGGCTGATGGTCCGTGGTTGGGATCTCTCGGAGAGCCGCGGCTGCCCCCGGCTCACTCGGCGTCGAGTCGTGCGCTCCTCGGCTCAGAGCGCTTTGACGGCGGCTGTGACACCCGCCCACCTGGAAGCCGCGCCCGCTGTTTCGTCCCGTAGGTCCAGCCCGCCGGGGAGGGAAAGCGGCCCTGCGGACCAACGAGAGAAGAGCCGGATCAGAGCGAGCCCGCCCGCCCGGCGACTGAGGCCCGGAGAGAAAGGCGGGCTCGATCCTTGCTGGTTGCCCGTGTGGATGCGTCGTTGGAGCTAAGCGTCCCCAAGGGTGGAGGGGGAAAGGAGAAGCCGAGAGGGAAAGGATCAAGAACATAACGGGAAGAGTGGGGGCGGGGGGGGGCGAGGATATGAAACGCGAAAGGGCTCCTTGTGCCGCCTTTTGAGTGTTGTGCCTGCTGAGGAGAAATGGCAAGAAGGTAGCAAGCCTGTGTGGCCAGGATGTGGCCAGGAATCCAAGGGGTCTCTTCCCGTTAGGGATATGGGGGTATTTTGGGGGGTGGGAGAGACTCTCATTGCATCAAGAGAGCGGCAGAGTTAAGGCGCCGCTAGGTAGAATAAGGTAGAATAATAGGCGCGCACGCACACACACTCTCTCTCTCTTTCTCACTCGGACACACGCAGACACTGGCAAGAGCACACCCTCCTCTTGGGGCTGTGTTTGCTCCCTGCCGAGAGTAACGGGGCACCCAATGGTTGCACACGTCCCAACTTTGTCCAGTGCAAGAATTGGCGTTTCCCACTCGTGCCCGTGGCTGCGAAAGGAGCGAGAAGCAGATGGTGGTGGGGGTGGACTGCTTGGGATTCTTCGCGCCTTTCGTGGTTTACTTAATTAGCCCTAGATTCCACGAAGGTTGGCCTTTGCCGCCAGAAGTCCCTGGGTCTAACTTGGGATGGTGCAGTTATTTACATTCGGAGGAGTGGAGTTCACTTTATCTAGATTAGGGGTGTCCAACCTTGGCAACTTTAAGACTTGTGGACTTCAACTCCCAGAATTCCTCAGCAAGTTTTGCTGGCTGAGGAATTCTGGGAGTTGAAGTCCACAAGTCTTAAAGTTGCCAAGGTTGGACACCCCTGATCTAGACAATCCTGCTGCGGAAGAATGTTTAATAATATTTTTTATTGCAGTTTGTTTATTTTAATAGCAAATGTTTGTTCCAAAGGATATTGACTGTTCTCCAGAAACACCAGATACTTTCTTTGTCAGTTTTATATCCAGCCTTTTTTCCCCCAAGAGTTCGAAATGTAATCTTCAAGTTCTATAAAGGAAGAAACCACTGAGGAAGATTAGGTTGAGAGGAATTGTCTCAAAGACACCCAATGGGTTTCCAGGCCTGAGAGCTGATTTCCCCCTAGTCCTAGTTCAACATCTCAACAATCACACTATTACTGAATCATGGCACAATAACATCCCAAACTGAAAAATGACAATTATGTTGAATAATTAACATTTCTGCTGTACAGCATTTCAAACCAGTCTTTCTAAAGGAAAGAGAAAGTATTTTGTAGATCCTGATTTCAGCTTAAATGTTCTGAAACTAGATGAAGCATCAGATTTGAAGATAAAGAAAATACCACTTCTGAAAACCAAAAGGCAACGCAGATGTAATCTCAGTTATGTGTGTTAATAATCTGAATCTTCAAAGATATGTCTCTGTACACTGAACTTTGTTTCCTCAATCAGTCAAGATTGCCTCTGTGCAAAAAGGCTGTGATGGGATGAGAAATAAATTTTCGCAAGAATGATAAAATTAATCTCCTGGGTTCAGGGGTCACTGCAGTTCAAACAGAATGACTCATTCCAAAGTAGATTAAAAATGAGTATTTTCTATTTAGATGAAAAATTATACCGTAGCTTTCATTTTTTGGTCTATATATCAATTCTTAGTTAAAGCAATCCAACATGGAACTTATTGTCCTATACAGCAACTACTGTCATACTCTGAGCATAAAGAAAAGGTAGGGGTAATCTCTCATATGTCCTGTTTGTGAACTTCCCATGTTCATGTATGGAAAAGGAAGAGAATCAACATGGATCCTTTCATCTGAAACAGCAAATCAGCTCTTACATTCTGAAGCCCTGAAATTTGCAAAGCAACAAAGCAGTTTGTAATTATATCTTTAAATCTATGAACATTGGAAGACAGCAGTGGGATTGTTTTTTCTTCTTCTTAGTATTTTCGTAAAATACAGGGCCAACAGCCCAGTGTTGATCCATTGGTTGCAACAGGAATTGATTGACTGTAGTGTCTCCAGAGTCTGAAGTAGGTTGAGAGTGGTGGCTCAAAGTCACCCACCTTTCTTTCATGTCTAAGATGGGACTAGAACTCACAGTTTTGTGGTTTCTATCCTGTGCCTTAAAAAAACCACTAAATTGTTTCTTTAACACTGGAAGACCCCAGATTCAGCCTATGTTAAGGCTGATCAGTATCAACAAAGTCATTTTCTGCTGAAGCTACAACACATTGCCTACAGGAAGATACCTACAGCATCTTCCCCCCCAGTCTAGATTCCACAGTAATTTCCAGTCAACTCAATGGAAGTGTGGTTGATTAGGGAAGAAGAGCTAAGGGCTGGGACTCCAACAGCCTTCCCTTACTTGACATGGCCATGTCAGCAGGCAAATCCATACGGTACCACCGTGTGCCTGGAAAACTGATCCAGACTATCTGAAAGCAAAACTATGCTTGTAGAGCATTTTACTAGAGGAAGGATGAGAGAGATTTCTCGTTATCTTGGCCTTTCTTCTAGATTCCTAGTCCCGGTGACTCGTTGCCCACTCTGACATTTTCAGAGAAGCATTTAATCTGCACCATTCTGTTATAAAGGAAGACAGGTTGGCTGAATGAGTCATAGCGTGCTGCAACGCCAACAGATAATTAGCTTGCGGAGGTGCACAAGGTGTACCTTTCCTTTTAATACCACTTATTAGGCTAGGCTAGCTGCGATATAAAGAACCTGTAAAAGGTATGGAGAATCAGGACAAAGGACACAAAACATTGGAAGAGAATTCACCAATTAGCTTGAATGCCAGCCACATCGGCCTCATTTTTCTATTTGGTATCATTTCATTCAAACACATTTGCCTGGTTCCAAAAAAAAAATCTTTGAAACTTCTTTATAAACTTGACCTGGCATAGGAAAGGAAAGGAAAGGAAATGCCCTTATTGAGTGATGTAAGGATAGTTATGCTTGGTGGTTAAGGCCCTAGGGTAAAAAGTGGGAGACCAGGAATTTATGTCCTGTCTTAGCCATGAAAGCTAGCTGGGTGATTTTAGGCCAGTCAATCACTCTCAGACCTGCCTACCTCACAGAGTTGTTGTGGGGCAAATAAGACGAGAAAGGCGAGTATGTTTGCCATCTTGAGTTACTTGTAAAAAGAATACAGGTGGGATACAAATTAAATGAACAACATTGTGTTCTGTTGGGGTGCTTGTCTTGTCTTGATTTCACAGAAGCCCCAAGTATTCAGCTGGGCTGACCTCTTTAGTATCTAAATCCCAATTGAGGCATCCAGGTGCTCTCACCTGCCAAATCTATGTCTCTCTCCCTATATCGGATTATAATTGACAGTTAAGGAATCCAAATTCTGTTTCCAACAGTGGCTAGAATTTTATGTTCCAAAAATGGTTACAATATAAAATATATCACAATCTATCCCTTTGACATCCTAGCCAAACCCTTCCATTCAAAAATTCCATTCTATTCATATTATATATTTACATTCAAGATTATAGTTTCTTTCTAGAGCCTTAATCAAAATCCTTTAATATTGCTTACTTACCCCTTGAATAAGATGAATAAACATCAACCAAAGATTGGACACTTTCCCTCCCACCTCTTTCAAACATTGTTTTAGATCAGGGGTCTCCAAAACTGACAAATTTAAGACTTGTGGACTTCAACTCATAAAATTCCCCAGCCAGCCAGTCTTAAAGTTGTCAAGTTTTTATTTTAGATAAATGGAAATTATAATCCACATTAATGGCTGCAAATATGAAAACCAGACTGTGGTGTAGTTAATCTATGTTGCTATGCCTGAAACAAGCAGTTCGCCTTTTGTTTGTCTGGTGCCCATATTTTAATCATAGGCCTGCCAATTAATGAGGTGTTGGGATAGGATTATGTATCTCTATACACAATAATTTGCTAAACCAAAAATGGAATTCAATGCTAAATTACAAAATGTACTTTACATACAATAATGGCTGGATAATAAACCAGAACAAAACAAGTCACTTTGTGATTTAAACAGATGTGGGAAATCTGTCAAAGTGAAATTGATCAAATATCTGGCTATTTGTCAGGCTGATATATGAAAAAGGCAAGTTGGTATAAACTGTTTAAGTTATATCCCTTTTATTTTGCTTCATATTTATCTTTTATTTTGTATTACATTTATATTGTACCTTCTTTTTATGCAAATCAAAGCAACCTATACACCTAATAGAGCCATGGTGCTGCAGTGGTTAGAATGCAGTATTGTAGGCTAATTCGACTGCCAGAGGTTCGAATCTGACTGGCTTAAGGTTGATTGAGCCTTCCATCCTTCCAAGGTGGGTAAAATGAGGACCCAGATTGTCAGAGGCAATAGGCTGATTTTGTAAACCGCTTAGAGGTGGCTGTAAAGCATCGTAAAGCAATATGTAAGTGCTATTGTGAAGTGTTGTTGTTATGCTATCTCCTATTTTCCCCACAGTAATCCTGTAAGATGGATTGGACTGAGAAAGAGTGACTGGCCCCAAATCATTTTGCTGGTTTCTGTGAGTAAGGGAAAATGAGAAAGCATAGTCATCTCGTTTCTAGCCTAGCACGCCAACTGAACCACTCGATTGGTTCTTTATGCCTCTCATGTGTGTCACAAATTAAAAAGCAATGTTTGATCACATAGTAATAGCCACCATCTTGATTTTTTTAAAATCCCACTTGCAGATGGCCTGATGGGAAGCAAATTAATAATTATAATTGTTAAATATAAATTGGTATAAAACAACTGTGTAAAGCAACTTGCCCACCTAAAATGAAGCCCTACTGAACTCTACAACAGAGTCATGTAATATATGCCAAATCAACATGTGCATGCGCCTGGTCACCGTGGTTTCAAAATTAAGGGTTTGGGGTTTGTGAAATGCACAGCCAAGTCAATTTTGGCTTATTCAATAAACTATGGCTTCGTCCAATATACGAACCAGATCCTACCAAGAAAAAGTCAGAAATGTCGCAGGGAAACTGGTTATTTATTGAAGGAGCCGTGGTGGTGGTGCAGTGTTTTGAATGCAGTATTGCAGGCAAACTCTGCCTACAGCCAGGAGTTCAATCCTGGCTCAAGGTTGACTCAGCCTTCCCAGCTTCTGAGGTCAGTCAAATGAGGACCAGATTGTTGGAAGAAATACGCTGACATTTGAAAACTGCTTAGAGAGGGCTGTAAAGCACTATGGACCAGTGTATAAGTCTAAATGCTACTGCTATTGCTAAGACCATTCTTATCATCCCCAGGCAGAAAAGATGTCTAATTAGTACACAATCACTTTAACACAAATTGAGAAATGTTTTAAAGCTGACACCAGCCACAGCATAGAAAAACTCACAGAAACTACTGTAGTGCAAGATTTGAAGTTGGGTGGGGGGGGGGGGAGAGAGAGATTTTATCTGCTGTAAATTTCCACCCAGCAATAATGTCTAAACCCCATTGCTACTCCTGCTCCCTCTCTCCTTACTCCCAGCGTACACAGAAATTCCTGGCTAGCCAGGCATAGCATTTGCCTTCCCAACAGTTAATCTGCCAAATATCAGAACCACAATTGAGGCCTAGGAAATTAAGTTAGAGTGGGTGGCAGATGTAGAGATTCAGGGTTGCCATAGAAACCGGTGTACAAAAAAAATTACAAGTAGGAGTAGTAAGAGCAAAGCTGTTCGGCAAATACAAGGAGGAGGAGAAATTCAATACATTTGATGTGGCTAATACAGTAATATAGGTGACAAGGCTGGAATGAAAATTAATGCCTCCACCTCTATAGCTTTAGTCTAAATAGGAACATTTTGATGAATGAAAAGGAAAATAATCCTTGAAATGAACTGTTTTGCCACCTGTTTTTATTTATCCATTTAATCACTGACACTCATTACACAATTCTGCCAACCATGGACGGGCTTCTTGGTGCCATTACAAAGGAACTCCATGTTTGATCTCTTCATCCAAGTCCTCATGATCCTTTCCATCTCTTCATCTGAATCAAACAGATGCCCACACAGCTGTTTCTTCAATTTTGGGAAAAGACAGAAGTTGCATGGCTCCAAGCTTGGGCTGTGTGGCAGATGGAGTAAAATAGGGAGATCCAACTTTGCAATTGATACCTGGATGGATCATGACATGTTACATCAAATTATCCTGGTGTTTCTAAATTCTGCTTAATTGTTGTTTCTTAGTTTTGAGTAATGCACTATGCTTATAGTGTAGTCGGGTTCAAGAAAATCCCATGTATGTTCCAAAAAACTGTAACCATGGCTTTTCCCTAAATGTCAATGGAGATTCTCAGTCATCCAGGTCATGGTTGTCCCAAAGGTGCTTTTTTCAAGAGGCAACTGGACTTTCCTGAGGTTTGGGTTTTGAATTCTTTCTTCAGAAGTAAAACTTTGTGACGAGATTCCATAGAGAAAGCTTCGTTTCCAGGCCATAATGGTTATCAGCTTTGCAAGGCAGTCCAGATAAGAAGCAGGCCCAGATAAACTAATTCTACTTTATTGAAGGAGTTATTAATGGAATCTTGCAAGTCAGAAAGTACATTTCTCCCCCATTGCCTTTACAGCCCATGAAACTAGGGAAGGTTTCTTCTGTTTGCCACCATCACATCCCTGTTGTTGGCTAAATTGCTTCTTATGCAACCATTCTCTTGGCTGTGGCTCTTCCCCCTGTTTCCCAAAGTCATTTCGGTATACTATTACATACTGTAAAGAAATTTCTTACCATTCATCTAGTGTGACAATGGTGGCAATTTTCTACCCTTGGAGCTTTCATTTCAATGTCAGCCTGCAAGGAACTTTCCTTGCATATGAAACTCATTGGTTGCTGTCACAGATTGTCCATTTCATTGTTGATCAAACAGATCAGCTTTTCCCAGTTAACTGCCTTTACAGGTTTTTTTCAGTCCAGCAATGCATATTATTCATGCAACACAGTCATCATAAACAAAGTGTATTCTATGGTGAATTTTAATTGGAAAGACTTCCTTGGTAGTCAAAATATATTAGGCCATAACTATGGCTTATATTCACAATAGATGGGTTCATACAGGTTACTAAGCCATGAGTGCTTTGATGTTATTTAAGACCAACAATTGTGATTTATTGAGTTTGTCATAGCGAGTTATATCAACACAGTCAATAATATTTATTCAAGAAATCTTCAACAAACAAACTAAGATAAGTTTCTATGCTGGTGTCCATCTCCAGGTTTTAACCTAACTTTGTTTTGAAAGAACAGTTAATTTCCCACAATACTATATAATGATCTGTTTACTTTTCTTTATTATCTTCCGATAGTATAGTTCTGGCAAACTTATTGTTTTCTAGCCCATCCCTTGGAGGCAAATGTCAAACATAAGTGAGTCACATTTATAAACTTATAACTCTAGCCCTCTGGTAGTTTGATTGTTGTTATCAAGGAAACATATTTACATTTCTCCAAAGCACACTAAAATGCAAACCATAAAATAAACCTTTGGCATAATTTAAATAGTAAGTTTGTTACATACTCTTTAAAAAGAGCATAGAATTTGTTTTTAATTCTGTAATGATGTTTGCTACTGCACATTTCAAAAAGATTCATTGACCTGCATATCTAAATAAATGATCGGGTTCAAATTAGCAATGCACATTTTAAAAGAAATTGTAGAGCTATGGACAATATGTTACAAGTTACAGTTTAGCGTGTACTTTACTTCTGTTAGGACCCGCATAGAAAATGCTCAACCAATGTTTTTCAAAGTTAGCAACTTCAACTCCCAACAGCTAGCATGGGAGTTCCATCAGTCCACATCTTAAAGTTGCCACGTTTGAAAAACACTGTGCTAAATAATTTACCATTTGATAAGGTTTCCATTGAATCAAGTTCAGATTTTGATTGCTACACGGCCACATCCATGTAATTTTCTTGGCACCAATATGGTAGTGATCTGCAATTATGTTTGTTTTGTCCACTTCCTAGTTTACTTTTCAGCTCTGCATTTTCTCCAATGGTTTCAAATTTATGTACTAAGCAGGTCCATCTTTGCTTTGCTTTTTTAAGAAGGCCAAAATCAGCTACTGATGCCACCTGCTGGGCTTTATCCTATGGTAGCTATCACTACACTAAGTGAATAATTAAGTACAGGGAGCTGTACCTATGCAATTAAAGCCACTATTTTCAGTTTTCCTTTCTTTTCCATTGAGGTACAAACTACTGTGAAATGCTCTGATGAATCGTTTGATTAAAAAAATCAATGTTTTGTAAAGGTTCAGATTTGTAAAGGATTGTAGGTTTGTAGAGATCCAGGTTAAAGTCCATTAGCCCTGAAAACTCACTGACCTTCTTTAGACCAGTCATTGCATCTTAATCCAATTTACAAATTTGTAGTGGGAAAAAACTGGAGGAGAAATTCTATATATACTATTTTGAGCAGGAGTGGGTAAATTATTTTCCGAAGGGGCCACGTGAGAAACCAGGATTGTTGTAAACGGTTGAACCAATAGGCTGAACTTAATTCTGCTCAATATTAATGTTATCACTTTATAAAAAGCAGTAAATTATATGATTTTGATTAGCTGCATCAAACCGACATTTGATTTCTAATTTCTGATTGACTTCATGTGGGCTGGACAGGGACAGCCAAAGGACTGGATGTGTCCTGGGGGGCTGTAAAATGCCCAGGTTTGATCTTGATCTTAAGAAGTTAAATAACATCAAAATACCCAAGAAGTTTGTTCTTCCTCACTGAAGGTTACTGTTTCTTGACTGCATTTCACTCCATTTCAGTAGGCAAAGAAACAAAGAAATGGCCTATTAATTCATAAATGAAATGTGATGACGGCAGAGTAGTTCTTAAATCCCACGTCATCACTAAAACTTTGGAGAACATTCATAGACAATATGAGCTGTTAAGTGCAAAGGCTTTGAAGACACCACTTCCTTTTCTTTCACTGTTAACTTTATGAAAGCCTGTTATCAACACTCATTGTGACCAAATATTGAAATAGGCTGAATGCTGGAGCAACTTCCCTTAACAGATTTCACTCCAGGCACTGAAGAAATATGGCATCTTAAGGAAATTTATATAATCTATAATTTTTTTATTATAAATTTTCATTCATAAACATTTCTGAATTACAGTGCATTGGCAGAGCATTATTTACAAATAAAACACAAACAACACATGTTGGTAATAAATCTCAACATACAAACTAATAGCAATAGTAATGGTATAACAGTACTAATAATATAACCAAAAGAGTTGATCTAGGTTTCTTCTTACATTAGGTTAATTACTTTTTTTATCAATTACTACATTTATATTCATCTACCTCTTTACTTTCATTATACAGTATATATTAACCTTCATAATCTTACTTTTTCTAATTTCTACTTCTTTTCTCTATCCATTCATAGAATTTATTCTATGTCCAAAAGTATCCTGAATAATCTTATAGATTTCTCTTTTCTCTATCCATTCATAGAATTTATTCTATGTCCAAAAGTATTCTGAATAATCTTATAGATTTCTAACTGATATATTGAAGATAAAAGATAAAAGTAAGGGAAAATCAACATTAATACTATATATCCCATTAAAACAATATTGAAGTTGGTGTTTTATTACCCTGAAAAAATTAACAGTGACTCTGGTAGGTATATATTATTACCCTGCTGAGTATTTTGGAAACAAAAATGCTTTATTATTTTGTATTATAAAGAAAGAATAATGTGATTTTGGACCTTACAAAGAATAATGAAATTTATTTCTATTGTGTATTATCCTGGACTTTACAAAGAATAACGAAATGTATTTTGCATTCTACAAGAAGTGTAAAGCTATGGTGGCACAGTGGTTAGAATGCAGTATTGCAGTTCGAGTGCAGTTCGAGTCTTACTGGCTCATGGTTGACTCAGCCTTCCATTCTTCCGAGGTGGGTAAAATGAGGACTCAGATTGTTGGGGACAATATTCTGACTCTGTAAACCACTTAGAGAGGGCTGTAAAGCACTGTGAAGTGGTATATACCGTAAGTGCTATTGCTATTAAAATAGCAGAGATAGGATCCTTTCCAAGTTTTTGTTCTGAATTTTGTTAGGTGTTCTTTAGCAAACTGCTACCGTGGCCCTAGCAGCCATTTATGCGTATGTGTGTTTATCACTGTTGATTCCTGGCAACTACCTGGACAAGTTTCTGCAATTCTTGGCAAGGATTTTCAGAATTGGTTTGCTCTTGCCTGCTTCCCAGGGTTGAAGTAGAATAACCGGCCCAAAATTATCAAGTTGGCTTCATGTCTTAGGTAGGACTAAAACTCACAGTTTTCCAGTCTGGTACAACAGAAGGGTCCAGCATTTTTATCAGAATCTGTGACTTTTTTTATTATGTAGCAAACATGTGTTCTACAAATAGGATTTTCTACAGCATAAATTGCTTTACACATATTTTGTAGCTCTCAGAAAGAGTCCAGCTGCAAATCGAAAGATGATAAAGCCAAAAATGAAAACATGAATCATGTCTTCAGTTCTTGTTGAATGTGCAAAATCCAGCGTGCCCAAATGTACATTGTGGTCTGTACGTTGCAGTCTGCAATACAATGCACATTTTAACCTGTAGTTTGATTATAGTCAGATATGTACAAATGCGTGTAACGTCATTCTCAATATGAGGGAATAACTTTTGTATGCTAATAGTTTTAAGAAATTTCTGTACAATAAATTAATTTTGACATTGAGTTTGGAATGTTGTCCCATAACATTTGAGGTTGATGATGAAACAGTTATTTTTTATCTACAAATGACCCTTTTACCCATTTGTCAGAAGTGGCATGCCTCATGTTATAAAATCTCTCAGTTGCCCCATTGTTATTTTTGAGAATTTTAAATAATTGTATCTTCCATCTTTATTACAGCAAATGTGCAGGGAAAGAAGATATCCTACTCTATTTTATTTCCTAATCTGGAACAACCCTAATGTATGTTTCCAGTTCATAAAAGAAAAGTATCTATGAATTTGTATCTGTAGCTCCTAGAATGCATGGTGAGCAGGAGTATTCCTAAACCCCTCAAATTAAGTGTAATAACATTTGAGGCTTCCTTAGGCCTCAAAGCTGCATGCATTCTTGAGAATCTTAATATGTGGCTTGCAAAGTTTCCTCTGCTACAAGGGCACTGGGAAGGGCAGCTCCATTATAATAAGGTAAAATATTAAAATCTCAAAAAGCTGCCTAAGTTATGTCTATTCCATCTTATACTAAACAAAATCAAGCCACGGTTATTTTGAGTTTCGTTGTTATGTATTATTCTTCCCTAAAAAGAGATAATCTTTTCTAGAAGCCATTCTAAAATGGGCACCTGTTAATTCTTCCCCTATCAGCTAAATTCCTTTACTTGACATTATTAATTAAATTGTGGAAATTGCTTCAGGCATGTCATGATGCAAATGATATAACATACATGATTCATGTTCTACCATATGTGTGATTATACATAACAGGTGCGGTGTCACTGTTCCTGCCCAAGATATTATGGCTAGAGAAACCTCCAAATATTTGACCATGCTTTCACTGCTTTGTGGCCAAAAGCACCTCTATATATAGGTTTCCTGGCTATGCCTGCTTATTTTCACCAAGTGGCAGTAGTGATGAGCTATCTCTCCCAATAATACCATATGGATGTGTCACCTCTCACAGTGCTACTGTTGAGACTGTTAGAGATTACAAGCAGATTGTTCTAGCCAATTGTTCTAGAGATTGTTCTAGCCAATTTCTTAAATTTCCAGAAATTTTACCAGATTTTGAATTTACGGGCAGAATATTCATGGTCAAATAAGACTTTCAAATAAGTATTTTCCAGGGGAAAAAACAGACTTAGGTAACTTCATCCTGTGAGCCTACATTTTGCTCCTTGATACCTACAAATGTCTACTGCAAAGACATTTAGACATTTAAAGACTGAAAACTTTGTCCACTCAGAGAACATTACAGCAGAATAGACTATACCCTTTGGTCTATAGAGGCCAAAATAATTTTAAGACATGCAAATCTATCAGCAAAACAAAAACAAAAACCCTCCAAAGCCTTGTATATGCCTGGCTGAGGATGCTGTATGACCATTGCCATAATAACCTGGGATTCTTTCATTTATTATTATTTAGGATTGTGCTGATTACTGTCAACTGCCTTGACAAGTCTTGACAGTATTTCAGAAATAGTTTACCATTGTCATGTTCCTAGAGCTGACAAATGCCTTCACGCCTAAGGTAGCAGAAGAACCCAAATCTCCCAGTCTGGTGTCTTAACTACTAAACTGGCTGTCTAACTAGGAATAAGCTTCATTAAATCAGTACTTCATCTAGCTTATAGTTGACCTTAAACCTTTAGCTATTAATTAAAAATGCAAACCTTGCCATGAAATGAAGAAAATTATCTCAGATCTTTTTCTTGTTTATACTTGCTTTATTTATGCTAATACCATTTACAAGGTTTATTAATCACATAAATGAGCAAGACTACAGGCTTAATATTTTTCTAATCTACTGTATATAGGTACAAATATTATTTCCGGAAGTGCAAAAAGATCTTGAAATTAATGAACTGCAACATTTTAAAAATCATTCACATTTGTGTGTGAACATTCTCACAACCTCTTTGTCTTCTCCTAGGAAGTACTAAATCACAGTCATTGGCAAGATGTGACATATAAATGCAGAGCAGACAAAGCTTCTAGTTAATACTATATGAATTTGGAATCAACAAGTGACTTTCATTTCAAATTCTGGTTAGTGCTAACTAGTAACTGGGTGAATATGTGCATAATTACTGAACACTTCTCCAATTGTGGTGACAGTTGAAAGTCTTGAACAATATATCCAACGCTTACTAGCAGAATGAAATACACTGAATTGCATGACATAAGAGTTCAATAATATTTACTTGGCTTAGATGTAAAACAGGCTCAACAGAACTAGTAATCTTATAACCGAGCAGACAGGTTTGTCTTGCTATAAAATGCCTTATTTTTCATTGGCTCCACCCAGCAAAGTTTGTTAATTTGAATCTGCATCCTAGTAATTCCCTTATTAAATATACTAGTATTTTTAGTATGTCTATTACCATAATTATATAGTAAGCCTAGTAGATCACAATAGTACAAGGGTCTTCAAACTTGGGAAGTTTAAGACTTGTGGACTTCAACTCCCTAAGCTAACATGACTGGAGGAGGAATTCTGAGAGTTGAAGTCACAAGCCTTAAAGCTGTTAAGTTTGAAGACTCCTGGAGTAGATGATCATCAATCTCTTAATGCAATTCCCTACTATAGCTACCTCTGTAACTCTTATAGGGTTTATACTCCTATACTTACTTCTATAATAATTTTTATTCAGAAGAGGCCAATTATGGCTGACATAATTTAGCACTACTGTAGTCTGAGATAGTGATAGATATCTGAACTACTGAAGCAGTATAAAAGAATACACAGAGAAGAGATACAAAAACAGTACTTACTTTATTATATATGCTTGCAAGTAAATGTCTGTATTTATTCATTTTGATATATACATTAACACAATAAAACACAGTACAAGTCAAAATAAATAAGGCAGCATGTAAAGCACTCTAAATAGGAAAGGCAGCATAAAAAGCTAATGAGGAGGAAGTAGTTCCAGAATTTGGCCAAGTATTATAAACATAAAAAGCAGTACTAGAAATTTTGGATACTGATATTATTAAAACTATACAGTACTCATAGTACTGATGTTGTGGTGAATCAATCCATCTATTTATCCATCCATCATAAAATTTTAAACTGACCATGAGACATTAGAAGAAAATTAGCTTGGCTAATAAATACTCAGTTTATGCATTGCATGGAACCTTAATTGTCAGATTTTAGTAGAACATCTGAAATGTATTCAGGAGGATAAACTTAATTTCTTTCAGTGAAGGTTGATATGGGGCCAATTCAGGGAGAACAGTCATAGCAATGTAGCACTTCTCCTTTTGATACTTCTATTGCCTGCATAAGGAAATTTCCACTATTGTAGCTGACATCGGCAGGGTGTTTTCATTAGCAACAGGCCCATAAATGAGGCACCTGCAATTGTGGGAAGCCTCAGATTCAGTGATTTCAAACTCCCTGCTTTCGGTTGGCAGCCTATGCCAAACTGATGTAGGCAGAAAGCATGTTTCTACCTGACGGTTTTAAGAGAATAACACATTTTTTAAGATTTGGGGAGATTTAGACGAGCACAAGATATTCCTATAAACCTTCTTACTCTGTGGGCTATTGTACGACCTGCACCACTGAAGGCAGCGTTTGTAAAAATGACCAACCATCCCGATCTGCATTTTGCCCCCAAAATTAATCATAATAATAAAAGCGCGGCTATTTAAAACCGAATTTAAACTTAGACACCGGTGTGGGTGGGTGGGTGGATGGATGGATGGATGGATGGATGGATGGATGGATGGATGGATGGATGGATGGATGGATAGATAGATAGATAGATAGATAGATAGATAGATAGATAGATAGATAGATAGATAGATAGATAGATAGATAGATAGATAGAAATGAGTTCGGTCCACGAAAGAGAGCTGCATAAGAAAGAATCCACCCCCGTTGCGAGCACTGGAACTCCGCCGGAGACCTTTCCCCCCCCACCACTTCCCTTCCTTCCCCACCGCATCACGTGCAGGGACGGGGAACTACAAACCGACCGAAGGGCAACCTCACAGCCTCTGCCTCCAACAACCCACCCCCTCCCGTTTCTTTCCTCCCCACCCACCCCCAAAATACGCACCTAACGCCCCGATACGCGCCTACGTCTCATTTAAAATCATGCATTTGTATTTGCAATTTGCACGCAACGCACAACAAAACGGGGGTCGAGCAGCTTGATTTCCTAGCGCGCGCGCCGAGGAGCGCGGCGGACTCTGCCCTAAGCGAACATGGCGGCGCCGGCATCGCCTCCTTTCCTCAGGCGGTGTGGGGGTGGGGTTTAAGGCTAACCCGGAAGGGGTGGCGACCTGGTGCTTGCTTGCTGCTGCTGCTGCTGCTTCTTCTTGGCTGGGGAGAGGCGGCTCAGCCGAGCCGGGTTTTTTCTCTCTCTCTCTCTCTCCCTCCTCCTTTCCTTCCTTGGGCGGATCTAACGGGAGGGCGTGAGGAGCGGGCTTCCTTGCCGGGCTTGAGGACGGGGGAGGCCTGCGGAGGAGGGGGAAGGCGGAGCTGTCGCCCGAGGGCGGGAGCAACCCCCGGCCGCCTCTGGGTTAGGGTGGAGAGCCGCCTTGAGCCTCCCTCTCTCGGTCTCCTTGCGCCGGGGAGCATCCTTCGCCGGGCAGGGGCGAAAAGAAGAGCCGCCGCCCTCCTCCTCCTCCTCCTCCTCCTGGGGCTTCTGCCCAGCGCTCGCTCGCTCGCCTTCTCTCCCCCCTTCGCCTCCCCACGCTTGTTTACCCGTCCCAGAGAGCTCGGGCTACGCCTCCCGCCCCGGCCGCCTTCCTCGCCGGCATTGCTCCTGTGCGAACTCTTCCCTTCCCCGCCATTGAGGGGGGGAAAAAAGCCCCCCAGTCTTTGGGTTTCCTCCTCCTCCTCCTCCTCCTTCTCTCCGGCTCCCACTCTCCACCCCCTTCGAGGAAAAGTTTCCTTCCAGGCTGCCGCTTGGCTGCGGACCGCGTTTCTTTGTTTTAAATTGATGCCATTTTCCTTGCCTTTTGGCCTGCCCGGCTGTGGCCCTGGTGTGCAAAAACAGCCCTGCCTTGCTGCCGCCTCCTCCTCCCACCCGTCCGGTGGACTGGGGTCTGTGGCGGCTTCGTGTCTTCGTTTGCCATGCAAAGCGGCGAGCCCATGCCGACGGTAGCAGCGGCAGCAGCAACAGCGGCAGCTACGGTGGTTACAGCGATGAAAGTGTCGGAGAGCGAAGGCAAGCTGGAGACTTTCCTCCCGGCCCAAAACTGCTCCAGCAAGTGCAGCAGCAGCAGCAGCGGCAGCATCGGCGGCGGTGGGCTGAACAACAGCCGAGGAGGAAGCGGTAACAAAGTGTGGCAGTACAGGTAAGGTGTGCTGTTCACTGGAGCCAGGTGGGAACAGCAGCTTAGGAATCCGAAGCCGGCTGGCTGTGATTTTGCTTTTGTAACAGGGAGGGTGAGCACACGCACCTTTAAAAAGGATTGTAAGAAATGGTGACCATGCTTTCTCTCCCCCCCCCCTTCAAAATCCCACTCACATTATAATTTATAGGTCATGCTTCCTTCAGAATCTTATAATTTATAGGTAATGCTCCTGGCAGAACAATAAAGCCAGTAGAACAGCTTGCCTTCAAAGAAGTTATGGGTGCTCTGTCACTGGAGGCTTTAAAAAAAAAAAAAAAAAAAGGCCGGACAGCCATTTGTCTGAAATGTCTATGGGAGATTCTCCCTAGTCCAGGTCATAGTTGCCCCAAAGGTGCTTTTTCAAGAGGCAATTGGACTTTCTGGTTTTTCTTTGAAGAACTTTGGGACAATTTGTCAGAAATGATATAGCCGTCTCCAGCTCGAGCAGGGTGTGGGTGTGGGTGTTGAACCACAAGACCTCCAAGATTCCTTCCAACTCTGTCATTCTGTTAAATGCGTTACTTTGTGCCTTTCCGGGCGGGGAGCTGTATTTTCAAAATCCTTTTTTTTCTGAACCCCCAACAGGGGAAATGTATTGTGAACACTTCAGTCCCCCGTTCCCAGTTCAGTCATGTCCAATTTTCAGAGACTGCCTGGACAACTGTTGTAGGTTTCTTGGCAACGTTTTTCAGGAGTGGTTTGCGATTGCCTCATTCCTTGGTCTGAGAGAAAGTGACTGAGTTCATAGTCACTCAGCCGACTTTGTGCCTAAGATTGGACTAGAACTCACAGTCTCCCAGTTTCTAGCCTGATGTTTTCACCACTGCCACTAACCAGGTTCACTTAACTTTCAAAGTTACTTTGTCTGTTTCAAAAATGAGATAATTAAAGCCAGACACAATTGGTAAACAGATAAGGGAGAAGCACTAGAGGAAGAGCAGTAGGACAGAGGGCTTTGACATGCTTCCCATTTCTGCGAATGAGTTTGATTTAAAATGTCAGAATCATTAGAGGAAGTAAAACTAATCTATTATAATCAGTTAACGCTTCTTGCTGTTGTGTATAGTGAATGTCACTATTCAGAGAGAACATTTGTATAAATATGTTGGAATATGATACATGTCGTATGTTTAATATAGTCATAGATGATATGTATTTAGGTGTGTTAATGAATATAGGAAATATAAACACATTGAAATAGTTTATAAACCTATAAGCTGTATGTATAATTTAGGCTAAGTCACAATTTCTTCTAGATAATAGAATGATTGTTAAATTTACACATTATATAATTATATATAACATTATATATTATATATAACATTCTCAAAAATCCACCTCATCCTGGGAAACCCTTTTTTTGAACTATTACCATCTGGCAGTTGGTACAGAATAATAAAAACAAGGACAAATAGGCTGAAAAACAGCTTCTATCCCAGGGCAGTAGCACTTTTGAATTCTGCTGTATAGTGCAGTGTTGTTGTGGTGTCGGGGGTTTCTGGTTCAATGTGTGAAGGGTGAAGGATGTGTGTTTGTGTTTCTTTTCATGCTCATGGTCATGATGTGCATTGAAGATGGTGTTTGATTTCGTTGTACGAAGTGCAGTGACAATAAACTAAACTAAACTAAACTAAAACTATATGAACCAGAACCCAGTTCATTGGTTATGGTCATTATTCAGGACAGCTAATCATGGATTTGTGATAGAACTGGAACTACTACTTGAGTGTATGTTTGTGAATCACCAAATCTGGCACTGGAATTTTTGAAAGTAGGTCAGTGTGCCTGCTTTCAGCCAAAGCTCATTTTCAATCTGCATTGTTTATAATCTGGTAAGATGTAAATTTATTTTTGTGTAATAAATTAAAAGAATGAGTTTTTGTTTTTCCTTAGGAATGAAAGTCAGCTGTGTGACCTGTTCTACTCATTCTCTCTGGACCCAATACAGCTCATAAGTTGATTGTGGGGGAAAATAGGCAGGGATATTATTTGGTTCCTTGTACAAAATAAATAACAATATAATATATTTTTGTCTATTTGAATGCTACAGATATGCCAATATAAAGTGCAAGTTTTACTTCTTGCTACATTCACAATTATGGATGTTGTGTAGTCTCACAGCTGTTTTGGGTATCAATTTATTTACTATTTCTCAAATTTAATCCAGTTCAAAATTTAGCCATTCTATTAAACTTAAGCCAAAATTATTTTAAAAAGCATTTGTAATTTGATTATTTTATACTATAGTGTGAGCATTTAAAATATGAACACATTAAAAATGCTGCTAATAAAATATTTTCAGCTACTGGTTAACTAGCATTTGTCCTAAAAAATTCTGATTTGTGTTAAACAATTATTTTCTTCCCTTCTAAATATTAATATATGCCCTTTTCCTTGAAGAGAAGAAAGGAACACTTGTCAGTGCATGACTATTTATTTCTAACTATTAGATTATTGACTAATATAGCTGTACATAATACTTCTCAAGTTTTATAATGAAACAAAGCAGATACTTTAAAACATATAAAATATTTTATAGAATATTAAATTAGCAATTAAAACATGAAAATAAAGCCATCAACAATTAAAACACATTAAAATATGTTTTTAAACCCTTTTAAATTGCCAACAAGGGTGCTTTTCTTACTTTAGTAGGAAGTGCACTTTAGACAAAAGAGGTGACTGTAGAAAAGATGTAATTGAAAAATTGATCATTTAACATTTATGGACATCTATATGAACCAATCTATTCCAGTTGAATTATAATTTCATCAGAAGTTGTCAAATTAAAATGGTTAAAGAGTCTAGACTTTAATTAGCTGCTAGGTTTGCCTGACTTTTGAATCAATGCTGTATGCAAGTTAGTTGTAATTTCAAAATACCTATTCAATTAATTTTTAAATTGTAAGGTTGTTAAGATTACCATCATATCCACGTTTGCTTGGTCCTACAAATCTAGCAAAAATTAATTCTGAATAAAAAGGAACAAGGTAATATTAAGACATGTCTACCTTTTCAGAGAATATATTATTCCCTCTGGGTTTTTTTGTTAGATTTGTTGTTTAAAATAGTGGTGAAAGAATATTCATAGGAGATGTTGAAAAAATGCTGGGATACTGGTTTTATTATAATTTGGTCTTTCTGCTATAGCATGTTGCTTGATTATTTGCTGTCAAGTTTCTCTTGATTCTTAGTCATTCATTTCTGCCTAAAATGGTTTGCAACATAGTACAAGTAATTACCAGTATCCACAGATTAACAGATACAATAAAAAAAATTAAACCTATCAATTCAGTCAGCATCAATTAAAACAATACAAATAAACGGCAATAATTCATGGTTTGATTGATTGGAAATAATGAAAATTGACTAATTTCAGAAAAATTCTACAAAGGAAATTACCCCTCCTTGACAGCTATACAACTTGTCTATGATAGACTTCCCCATGGAGAAGAGACTTGAATTTCTTCTGTCTAGTTAACAATGGCTATGGGGAAATAGGTAATTTTCCACTGAGCCTTAAATCTCAGATGATTTTTCATGAGCCATTAATTATTTCTTTATGTTAAACTACCGTGTTTCTCATATAATAAGGCCGGTCTTATTTTTTTTTTTTTTGAGCCCTGAAAAAATGGCTAGGCCGTCTTTTCGGGGGGTAACTTAATTCCTCCCCCCTTGCATCTTCGGGTGGGCGGGCGGCGATGGCTTGGATATTGACCTCGGCATTGGTGGGGCACTTCGTATCGGAGTCAACACAGGCAGCACCATATCCGAGTATGCAACAAAAGTACTTCCTAACGGCAAGTCCCCCCACGATTCCCCCCCATTTCGCATGTTTTAATATAGGCCTTAATTTGGGGGGAGGGACTTAATTTCATTTCATGCCTATAAAACATGCTGGGGCTTCCTATTGGGGAGGCCATATTGTTGGAGAAACAGGGTACTTTACTGAATTTCTGATATCATGTGAGCTATCTGGGGTTTTTGTAAAAAAAGAATATCTCACACTTTAAAAAAATATATCTTCGAATAGTGAATCAATTAGTGTACAAAATGGATCTAGAAGAATATAAAACAAAATATATACAATACATTTCTGAAAAAAACACAAATGTTTTTTACTTAATATATGAAAACTATAAAGAAATAGTTGATTGTGCAATATTATTTATTGCAATATGCCCCAAGTCAAAAGTGTAATGTTATTTTCAGTTCTGTGAAGATGATTCATGTTTAACTTCTCTGGTAATTGAAAGTCAGTTTAAGCAGCCTGTCAAATTTATCAGCAATAGGTGCCATTAAAGGAAAAAAAACTGTTGTTACACTTGAATGCTCTAGACATGAGATTAGAAAATCTAAAACCATGAAGTCTGACACCCAACGAGTTCCTAAAATAGCACTCGGCATTTGCCTTTGATTTACATTTTGAGCAAATATCCCATGTGGACAACAAATCTGGGGAGGGGGAAAATGCAAAAATAGATATTTGATTTTTTTTCTAGCTTGAATTCAAATGGAAATTACAATAGACTGTTCTAAATTCCAAATAACTGTTCTGTCACCTTCAGGCATTTGAACACACATACTCCAAAGAGAACTGTAGGGGACCATAATACAGTTATATTAAACTTGAATCTATAATTTAATATTCTTTTGATAAGAAGTAGCTCTGCATCTACCTGAAATTGCATGACTTGTTGAATCAGAGAATGCTGAAAGAGAAGCTTACTCTAATTTTAAATAAAAGCCCATCTTTGAATTTAAAAAGATTGTGTGATGTTACAATTGTGCTTAACACTTTTCAGGAGGACTGTATAGATGCATCCTATATAGTTACCCCTAGTTATCAGTGGATATGGCTAAACTCACCAGAAACTGATTATGGGGAGGGAAACCCTTTTATTTCGGAAGCAGAACTTCCAGAATCTGAAACCATTGTTTGAAATGGATTTCTCATTCCTGAGTTTGTGACAGGACTGACAAATCAGGATATGATGTTGATCATAATGAAAGTTTATGGTTTCTGAATAATTTAGCTTTATTTGATAGTGAAAAGATTTAAACCAGAAGGATTAGACCATGTTCTAACCCAAATTCATTTTGCAAATTTGACAAATATGTTGTGTACGAAGCTGCTGGATCAATGAATTAATTTCCTACTATTTGACAATGCATGTTTCAGTAAGGCTTAATAAAGAGAGCTGGTTTCACCTTTTTTGTTGTCAGGTTCCAGCAGTTGTGAGTTATTTCCCTTTGGGATAGATTAGTACATTGGCATAAAAACCACTGAGGATTACAATATATAACCTAGGTTGACGGTATAGCATTTCTACGCACCATGTTGTTTGTGATACACCACAAATGGTAGACCTCAAAATTAACCTACAATGGCCAAAATCTTACAACATTTTGATATTATTATCAGAAAACTTGTAAGATTTTGGATGAGTTTTATCTTCCAAAGTTTTATAAATTCCAAGTTTTATGAGTCTCATGTGAGTATAATCATTTAAAAATAATAATAATTTGGTCTTGTTTTTCACACCATAGACACAGCACAGTAGCCACATGGAACATCAGTAATGTTCAGACTACAAGATGGAAGCAGTGGTTTTATTTCATAAACTATGGTTAAACCAACCAAAGCTTGACACAATATCTGCATCATACCAGTCTATGCCAGTAATGGCAAATCTATGTTACGTGTATCATAGGTGGCAAGTCATAACATTGTGGGTAAGATGGGAGTATTTACTAATATCCAGTAACAATTATTCTTGAAAGAGTCCCATTGTGAGTTTAGAAGCTATGTGAGAAAAGGGTGACAGCCTTTGGGCCCTCAAGATGTGTGAGTGTTGGGTGGTGGTGGAATTGTTTCTCTTTGGGGGTGTACGTGTGTGTGTGTTGTGGGGGGCACCAATGTCAAGTGGCCTTTTCTGAATTTTTACCCACTGAGCCTAAAAGCTTTCTTATCACTGGTATAAGCTGGGTCAAGACTTCCAGGAATGTAACAATGATATTTTGTAACTGAACTTGCTTTCTAAAATCAACAACTTAGTATCAACTGAAGGCATGGCAGAAGTCAATGACATTTAGTTGACCATCTTTGTATAGACAAATCATTTTTTTTTATTTTAGTAGGCAGACATTGCTCTTAAAACCATAGCAACGTCTAGAAATGTATTTATATAAACATACTTTATCTATTTCAAAAAATGTATCAGTTTTTAAAAGGAAAATGTTTCTAACATTAGCTCAGACCTAGCAAAGGGTGGTGTCCAAAGAAGTAAAGAAAAAGTTACAGCAGTATCAGTTAAATTGTTACATTTTTTTTTCATTGGCATCTGCTTAAAATGCTGTTTGCATTCCTGTATCTTACATTATTTTTAAGAATCATCATATTTGGACTTAATTGGCTATGTATAGTAAACTGACCTTGACAATGTTCTTGAACAGGTGAAGTTCTTAAATAGATGGTTTAATTTGTGACTGAAAAGAAAAACAAAACAAAACAAGCTCTACAACTTAAAATGCTCAGTTTGTTCTCTGTAGAGAAATGCATAATACATATAGTCCTCAACAATCACAATTCAGCCCAAAGTTTATGTTGTTAGATGAGTTTTTGCCCCGTTTTATGACATTTCTTGCCACTGTTGTTAAGTGAATCACTGCAATTGTTAAGGTTAGTAGCATGGTTGTAAAGAGAGTCTGGCTTTCCCATTGACTTCGTTTGTCAGAAGGTCACAAAAGATGATCACATGATTCCAGGCCACTGCAAAGGTCATAAATGTGAGCCAGTTTACAAGCGTCTGAATTTTGATCATGTGACCATGAAGATGCTGCAAAAGTAGTAACTGTGGAAAACAGTTACATCACTTTTTTTTAGTGCAGTTGGAACTTGGAACGGTCACTAAATGAACTTTTGTAAGTCAAGGACTACCTGCATACAGAAATTGACTTTTGAGAAATGGCAGCATGCCAATAATACAACATAGATTTTCTACATAAAGGCCCCAGTTTCAATCCTGTGCATATTTGGGTAAAGCTAGAAATAACTTTGAACAGTCAAAACAGTTAATGCAATGCAGGATGGGGAAACTTCTGACTTACAGGACCTTCCCAAGTAAAATTTCTCTTCTGCAGACAGATAGTCCTGTACAGGTAGGGATGCTGTAATGGTCATAAATATGAAACACTGTTATAAGTCATTTTGTCAATTCTTTGTAACTTCAGACGGCCACTAAATGAACTGTGGTATGTCACAGACTACCGTACTGATCATGGAGAAGAGACTCGGGGTTTTTTTTGTTGGTTTTTTTCCCATCACCATATTGTCTATATGTAGCTTTGTAAAAAGCAGCCAAATTCTCCATGCACAGAAAAGAATAGAATACTCTAAATGTAGTGGAAGTTTGTTTGTTTTTAATTCCATGGGCATATTGTTTTGTATCTCTGCATGCAAATAGAAAAGCGCTTTCTGCATAGAAAGATAAAATATTGATTTAGCTGTGAAGAAAATGCCTTGCTCTTGATAGTAACTCACTGTTTCCTCCTCAGTAGTTTGAAAGAAGCTTTGAACTAGACAGTGATATCATGAAACATTTGGGAGGTGTCCTGTGAGACAATGAACCATACACCCCAAAACAGTTTTTCAAGTGAGGTTAAACTAACTGGACAGTAGTTTGACTCAACATAAGGCATCTTCATATGATTGCATTCCCCATCGGGCACTTTGAAATGTCCTTTGCCACTGCTATCTGAACTTACATGAAATGCTGCCGGTGCATATTAGAGGTAATATTGAGTCATTAAAATCTTCCAAAGAGATTGCTTTGTATCTGTATATTTCTCATTTACAAATGATTTGTTATTGAAAGGTTGATGTTAACCTTGGAGATATGAAACATAGCAGAAAATATGTCACAGGGAAGAATTGTGTGGAGTCCATATTGATTTATGCTTGGATCGTATTAGTTTTGCAAACATGCCTATAAAAATTATTAGGCTCATGCATTCTTCTTTTTGTTGAAAGGGAGAAAGAAAAAAATCTTCAGAGTATGCAAAGGCTTCTGAAGTTGTCTTGAGAGTACATGAGGAGAAAAATGTACTTATCTATTTCTTTTCTACCTTATACAAAAAAACCCTTCCTACTTTTTCTCACCTTGTAAGCCGCTTATATAATAAGTGCTAGCTCTGAATACCAAATAGACCTGGGTGCAGATTCTCAATTTCTCTCTTTCTCCCTATTCACTTCTCTTTCCCTAACACACACGTTGCTTAGAAATGGAAGAACAAACCAAACCACCTCATTATTTGTGTAAATAGTTTCCTGGTTCATAGCAGAGTGCTCATTTTTTAAATGTCCCGAAGGGTAGAAATGATAGTCGTGCATACATTTACCATTTTAACGTAGGTTTATTTTAACATTGGCATGACCATCTCCAAAAAGCAAACAGAAATCTAATTGCATTTGAAAAGGACAGTTGTTTTTGAAGTCATACATTGGAAGAAAATTTTGAGAGTAGATTATAGTAAAAAGTGAAGGTGAAGATTCCCCTGTCCAGTTGTGTCTGTCTTTAGGGGGCCAATGCTCATTTCTGTTTCCTAGCTGAAGTGGCTAGTAGTATCCTTTCTGTGGTCATGTGGCCAGCATGACTGAATGGAGAAGCACACTGAACGCTGGTACCTTCCTACTGAAGTGGTACAAATTATCTGCTTGCATTTGCCTGCTTTTAAACTGCCAGGTGGACAGGAGCTAGGGCAAGAACAGAGCTTACCCTGTCACACACTACTTGGCTTTCAAATTTTTAGCCTTCCAGTTGACAGCCCAGCATCTTAACTGTTAGGTAGCTCTTCTATTTAGTCAGGGATGATAAGAGAGGTTAGCATGATTTCCAGGCCAGAATCATATTTATAAAAGATTAAGCACACATTAGTCTACTAGAGTTGCTTCCTTAGTTAGCTACCATCTAACTAAATCCAGTATTGAAATGCATTTTGAATCCTTACGTATAACTGGCTTGTGCTCAGCTATGTTGCATTATTTAACAAAGGCTTTTTGGGGGTCGAATAAAAAGGGAAGAATAAACCAGTGTCTTGGCTCCAAACAGGTTAGACATATCCTCATTTTGAGCAAAAGATTGGATGGAAAAAGAAAAAAAAGAACTCCATATGTATCAAACTGACTTCTATTTAACTGAAGGCTTGGCATAGCTCTACAACGCATAGAGGCAGCTGCAGTGGTGATGCCAACGGATACTACTAATAAGGCATTATCAATTTTTCAGTTTCTTGGCTCTACCAATAGTAAATAACTATCCATGGAATACCTTCAGGATGTATAACATTTAAGCTTACATTTCTGAGCAAAACACTTAGGTATTTAGTATTTCAACCTCCAGATTATCTAGAGATGGAAGATATTCTGTTTTATCTTTTTACTTGCTTGGATTATTTTTGTGGAACCAAACAAGCAGAATTTGATAGCAGACCTTAGATATGTTTGAGAAGGGTGATGTGTTACCCATTCTTTTCTATCATGGAGGATAAAGTTATTAATGAGTATTAGTTATAATAGAGTTAGTTACTCATTACCTCCCGGTTCAGAGATAGGATACCTCTAAATAAAAATTGCTGGAAAAAACTAGTTGAATTATAGTTTCGAATTGTTGTTTGGGGGGTTTCTCAGAAAAAAAACAACATGCGTGCCACCTGGAAAGGGTGTCTACCATTTATGGACTAGATAACCTTTGGACTGATTCAGCATGTTGAAATTATATAGAATATTATATAGAATATTTTAAGAAAGTACTTTTTAATAGTTGCAACAATACTGATGAATGTATTTCTCAACGTATGTTAAAAGTCAAATTAGAAAATCAGTTGTATGAGAGGGGTAACTGCAAATTTGCTTTTTCTTGATAGAGAATTGAGGTGAATGGATTATCTTTAATTTGAGTCTTCATAGGGTTGCCTGTAATGTTGTTGATAGAATAAATAGAATAGAATAGAATTTTTTATTGGCCATGTGTGGTTGGACACACAAGGAATTTTTCTTGGTGCAAATACTCTCAGTATACATAAAAGAAAAAACACATTAGTCAATGACGAATGAAGTCATTTGCATTCACAGAAGAGCATAAAATGAACTGAGCTGAATAATTTTGGAAATAAATAAACGAAGACTGTGGGGAAAAAAATGAATCAGAATTCCACGTGCCAATTCTGCACTAACAAGTTCCTTCATGGAATTTCATAGATATGACATGTTCAGTCTTCTGATACTTTTATTTGAGCTATAGGTCATATTTATAAATTGTGCTAAGGCTTGTTCGGTCTGCTTTTCTGTGACTTATTTAATGTCCAAACCTATTTTATGAAAGAATCTAGAATCCTTTGAGTGAGAAACTATGGTTTCTTTTAACACACTATATGACATGGCATTGCATGGACAATTTCTGTGGAATCTGGATATTAAATAATGTTTATATATTAGATTGATTATTAGAACACAGAGAAGATACCGGGTTCTTATGTAACTTTCTCTAAAGTATTCAGGGAAGAGGGTCAAGAATCACATGAGAGATTTTGGTCGTTATATCATTTTATATATTTAAAATAATTCAGCTTTGTGTTACAGTGGAATAAGACCACAATTAATCTAGCCCAGCCCATTATATCATACAGGGACCAACTGGATGCATTTGGGAAGCTCACAATTGTTTTTTTTACAGCAAGCTATACATGTGTGCTGCCTATAATGTAGTAGTAATAAACAGCCATCAGGATTGGAATTCATTGATCTGAAATAACTAGTTTGGGCCCTTTCAAAAACCATCCAGACTGGCTGCCATAATTACAACTGAATTCCATAGTTGAACACACAGTTTTACCTTGCTTAATTGCTAACATTTATTTAAATATAATTGCTGGATTGCTTTGCTCTGTGCATCCTGACCAGCATTGTTCACTATTCTCAAAGCCGCAGACTTAGCCCGCAAAAGATAATAAAGCTGAAGGAAGGCAAATCTTTGGGTGCATGGTTACACAGGTTGGAGCTCTTCTCTTTGATCCCAAGGGAGTACATTGAATGCCCTGCAACAATAGCTTTGGCTTGCATTGTTCTCCTCTAGCATTTTCTGAGATTTTCTGGGAAACCGTCAAACCTGCTTTAAAGGCATCTAAATTGTTCCTTCACTGAATAAAGGCAAATGTTGTATGCAGAGACATCACATTCTGATGTTTTGAAAAATGAAGAACAGTCCCATTCACAAAATGTATGGATCATTCTGAATAATAGGAAGAAAGAAACTGGCGGAACAATAGATCTGGGCGAAACATAATCACGGTCAAAAGTGTATTTCTTAAGTATGTTAGCTGAGCATTGTATCACCAGTGGTAGCATAAAAAGTTTGCGAAGAAGCGTTTCTTTTTTTCCCTCCTCCTTCATAGTAAGAAAGGAAGAGTTAAGAAATCATGCCATCCAGGGTCCTAGTGGCACCTTGAAAGAGAAGGGGCTCAATTTCTCTTGGTGTGTGGTCTTCCAAGCATAGCCAGAAAAACCCACAGGGTCTACATTATCTATCTATCTATCTATCTATCTATCTATCTATCTATCTATCTATCTATCTATCTATCTATTAGCTCAAGGTCAAAATGAGGTACAAATATGTCTGTCATGGGAACTTGTTAATAAAGCTATTCTCCATGAATTAATCTAAGGACCTGCAAAACGTTTTAGCCCCAAACTATTAATTCCCTGTTATACCTGTATGGTGAAATGTTTAGAAATATTTATTTGTTTTAATCATTATCATTTTGTCCAATATTGAAAACAATGGAAAAAACCTTCATGTACTTATTCCGTATCTCCATGTTATTTTTTCCCTTTATTTCTGTATGTCTTTTGAGTTTGAGAGAAAGGCTTTAAAATCTTTTTTTTTTTTTTTAAAGAGCTTTAAATTCTTATATGGAAGGATTTTGAGTGATTTCCCTACCTTTTTTTCCCCCCTCAAAATATTTTTCTTCTAGATCAGCTTATCAGACTCAGAAATGGTAAAATAGGGCTGTATCATAGGCTTATTTATACTGCAACATTACTATACTATTTTGTTTTCATTTCCTTTTCTAATAGTACTCCATAAAGTGGAATGCACATCTCTTTTTTAATTGTCGTATAATTTATGTTATGCAATTATCTATGACTGTGACAAAACGTCTTTCTTTGGAATCACAAACAGTAAATCCAAACCTGGTGGGATTATTTTCCTCCTGTGCATCCTTTTTGTTGGTCTCAAAGAAATAAATAGATAGATGCTTCCTTAGAGAAATACAAAATCTTCGTAAGGAGGTTGTCATATATGTGTGTGTTTTAATGTTGTAAATCATATTTGTAATCAACTGTACACAACTAGGGCATGTGCTTTTCAAGAGATGACATATAAATATTTTAAACCCTAAATTTCACTAATACAGTCCAGAGTAGGTGAATTGACATGCCTGGTCTAAGAAGTTAGTATAGATATTATGGCTGTAACCAAAATCTGGTGGATTTGAGAAAATCAGTGGGCACCTGTTACAAACTCTGTAGGAAAGATAAGGGCATAGGGGAGAATATTAATAAGCATGTGGATAATGGCAAGTCAATAGACATCTTTTTATTAAAGCCTATGATAAAATCCATCATCAAAGACTTTTCAGTAAACTTAGCAGCCATTGGAATAAAAAGCAGATCCTCTTGTGATTAAGCAATTGGCTGAAGCATAGAAAACAATGAATAGGTGTACAGGTAGTCCTCGACTTATAACCACAATGGAGCCCAACATTTCTGTTGCTAATGGAGACAGATGTTGTGTTTGCCCCATTTTGCCACCTTTGTTGCCACGGTTGTTAAGGAAATCACTGCAGTTGTTAAGTTAGTAGCATGGTTGTAAAGTGAATTTAGTTTCCACATTGACTTTTGTTATGATGTGTACAGAATAACCCTTGAGTAACAAGGATATGCACATGGAAACATTTATGAGAGTAGTTATAAATAATTACTCAGCCACACACAGCTACATTAAATTGAGTTAAAGTTTACTTTAAGAAATAGCACAGTCCAATAAATGGTCCAGGTCATATACATTTAACAGTCCAAAGAATATCTAATTTCAAAGTCTTCTTACCCGTTGCCTTTGTCATTTACAGTAAACAAAGGTATCAAGGTACAGCTTAGATAGCAACAGAATGTGAGAGATACAGAATGTCAGAGAGAGCAAGCCATGATCTCTAGCTCCCTCTTATGGCAATTTGCAATACAATCAACCAATCAGAACATAGTACAAATCAATACAGTGATCCTGTCTTAAAGCTACAAACATACATTGTTGGTTTATATATTGCCAACCCAACTAATTGGTGGACAGATTCCTAACAACTTTGCAGGTCAGAAGGTCACAAAAGGTAATCACATGACCCCAGGACACTGCAACTATCATAAATAGATGCCAGTTGCCAAGTGTCCACATTTTGATTACTGTATGTGACCACTGGGATACTGCAATGGTTATAAGTGTGAAAAATGGTCATGAGTCACTTTTTTCAGTGTTGTTGTAACTTCAAATGCTCACTAAATAAACGGTTGTAAGTTGAGGACTATCTGTAAATGAACCATGGTGGCACAGTGGTTAGAATGCAGTACTGCAGGCTATTTCTGCTGACTGCCGGCTGCTTAAGGTTGATTAAACCTTCCATCCTTCCAAAGTTGGCAAAATGAGGACCCAGATTGTTGTTGTGGGCAATATGCTGATTCTGTAAGCCTCTTACAGAGGGCTGTAAAGCACTGTGAAGCGGTGTGCTATTGCTATTGTTAAATGGACATTTCTCACAATGGAGGGATCTAACTAGCAGGCGGTTCTGTCACAGAGTGTTTTTTAACATATTGATAAATGATCTGGAATTGGAGATGACTAGTAGAATAAACAAGCCTACTGATGACATTCAATTGTTCAAAGAAGTAAAAACAAAACAGTGACTGAAAAGAACTTCAGAGAGAGCTCTGTATTTTAGCGGGGTATGGATCAAAATGGCAGAAGTTGTTCTCTATGAGCAAATGCAAAAAGTGATGCACATAGATCCTAAATATCCTAACTACTCATACAAATTAATGGGGTCAGAGCAAGCAGCGACTGATGAGGAAAGAGAGATTGGAATAATAGTAAACAATTCGATAAAGGTGCCAATAAAGTGTGCATCCACTGTAAAAAAAAAAAAAGGCCAATAGTATGTTAGGCATAATAAGAAATTGTACTGGAAATAGAGATGCCATTACCGTACTGCCCTTACCAATTATGTGACCACATATTGTTCTGGTCAACGCAGCTCAAAAAAGATATAGTGGAGTTGAACAAGGTTCAGAGGAGGGCAAAGAGGACCTTGGGGTTACAGCAGCTTCCCATGATGAATACTTATGACAATTGGGGTGTTTAGTCTCAAAAGAAAGAGAATGAAAAGAGGTAGGATTCAGGTGTACAAAATTAGGCATGTTGTGGATAAAATGAACAAAGAGAAGCTATTTTCTCTCTTTCCAAAATATTAGAACCAGAGGCTAATCCATCTCTGTAGGCAATTTATAATTCAGGTTCGGAATTTGCTACCGTATGATGATTACCTTCAAAAAGCTTTTGTCTATCTTCAAAAATGGGTTTGACCAATTCATGGAAATCACGATGGGAATGTGACTGCTGCTGAGTCCATTTGCTGGGATACTCGGGGGCTTCCTTCTGCAGTTGGTTGGCCAACGTGAAATGTGTTGGACTAGATGGGCCGGGGGTCCAATCCTGTAGGCACTGTGTATACCTTGCTATATTCTTACCCAATGCATAGGATTGTGCAAGTATTAATAATTGGACTGATGCAGATTGAACTTTTGAAGTTTTGCCAAAGAATCCATTAAGTTGAGAGCTTTTGATCTTCTGATGAGTAAGGTGGTTCGTCTATATAATTTGCGATAGCTTTCTTTCTTTTATGCTTTTAAAAATAGCTAGACTTTCTCCATGTCTGCTTTTTTTATTTGTACCATTTACCCTGCGTACCGTGCTCTGTTCCAATGTTGATTTAGAAAAGCTCCTATTGGATCTCCTCTGTGCAAATTATTAAATATCTTTATTTGTTTCCATGATTAATTTTGGAGGTATTTCATTTTCCAAATCATTCATACAGCATCATAGTATTTCTGATTTATTTGCTCTGTGGAAATTGCTCTAGGAATGTAGAGATGACCTTGATAAAGGAATGGATGAACCATTAAGGGTCAAGAAATGGTAATTCAGTCTTAGGAAAATGGAGAGCGTGGGTGGGTGGGTGGGAATAACCCCAGTTTGATTCTGATTGGTATAAGATCAGGCAGAGAAAAAATTTTTAGGGGCTTTCCAAACGGATGTTACCCTTTTGAGGTAGACAAGGTCAGGAAATCCTCAGTACTGCAAGGATTCCAGGAATCAACTGCTACAATTTGGGGTGGTGGTGATGGTAGCTCAGTTTACATATATTTTGACTGCCTTTACACTGCAAATTACAGTTTTCACAGGCCTCCAAAGAGATTCATACATGAATGCCTTATTTTTTGCTTATCATAATTATAAAGTTGAAAGTTACAAGGTTGCTGTATAATGAATTAATCCAAAAGATCAAAGTTAGATCAGTGGCTTCTTGGATTCTGCCATATAACTGGGGAAGTTCCATCTTTTCTTAGAGGACTGCATCCCTTTCCACAAATAAGGAATGAATCCAAATCTTGAACTTGAGTAGTTAGTCCTTGAAAGGCTGAAAAATAACTGGCCCCTTTTATATTGTTTTTTTTTATTTCTGGTCCCAACTGATTTGCTTCCCATGCTGGTCTTGAAGGATGGCCAGAATAATCGTGGAACCTGGTAGTGACAACTGGTTGAGGCAAAAACACTGACAAGCTTCTGAACTTTTCAGCAAGATTAACTTATTGTTGTAGTATCTTTTGCTGTGCAAGTCGCCATGCCTGCTGAAGATTTGCTTTATGGCCTGGAAGCAGAGTCCTGTTGTATTCTAGTAATTCGTGCAACACAATATCAGCAGAAAACTTGCTGATATCAAATGGAAAAAGACTAGATATTTTTTGCAAAGACTGTGTACTAAGTTTGCTTCTACTTGACATATCTACTCCCCTGTTTAGAATTTTGCTCCGCTCCTCTAAGAGAGAACTGGTCGGTCTTTCCTCTGATTTTGTACTATCTAGGCTTGTCTCTTCATGTCTGATACTTCTCATCATAGGAGCTTTGGTTCTATGTAGAGCTGAAACTTTTGCCATCAATAGTTGGTGATATGATGGTTGAGTTACAGTGGTCTTCTGACTAACTAGTGGTTGAAACTGTTGCCTTGATTCGATATCTCTGGGCTTTTCTATTTTCTGTGTTTTTTCAAAAGCAGCTTGTATATCTCTCATTATTGTTGCAGGTTATAACAAGAATCTTGAAAGCTTGACAGAGTTTCTACCTGCCCCATTTTATATCAGAATCAAAGGCAGGCTTATACATTCCTTCGCCAAGGTTATCTCTACATTTCTTTCCAGGATAAGACTGGGCAGGCTGTCTGATGAAGCTACAACTCCTGCCAGCCAAAACAAAATTGACAGTGCCAAGGAATGATAAGCATTCTAACTCAGAATATTTGAAGGACATCCCTAGATTAAGGAATAAAATGCTATCCTATTTATATAGCACATAAAATTTTGGGTTTTTTAATCTTTACAACCTTCAGCTCAGCTTCTTATTTGTAAGTAGGTCAGCTGATACCTGAAAATAAGAACTATAATAGTGATCTTACTATGATCCAGCTTTTATGATGAATAGTTTATGACTTTAGATAGACACAAGTTCCTGACAGCCTGTGCTACAATATTACTATATGGAGGTTCTTTGTTTCTTCCACTTTAAGAATACTCACCCGATTATTTTGTGTTGAGGCAGGCATGGTTGAATCCTCTCTGCTTGCTTGTTCCTTTCCAGTTCTGATAATTTTTCTGTGCTACTTTTCTGAAATTTACTTATAGTTTGTGAATAGGATGCATTATGACATCAACAAGAAAGCTGCCAATCAATAAGGTGCTCCCTCCTCTAGTTTCATTAAATTTCAGTTCTGATTATTTATTGGTTGAAATGCTTCTGTAATTATTTGAGTGTTGTTCTTAAGATGGATTTTTTTTTTTGGGGGGGGGGGAATCTAGTTTCCGCTCTGCCCCACCATTGCTCATATATTACAGGAGACATTAAGAATTAAGCATTTTTTAAAATATGCAAGCATTCAGTGAACAAAAATAATTGTGTATACAATGTATTATAAAATACTGAATAATTTAATTCCCATGAAATAAGAATTCTTTACATTCTACAGAAATAATTGAAACTCAAAGAGAGTGATTGCTTCTCTTTGTGATGGGGCCTGCCCTCTGGAATGATCCCCCCCACCTCCATGTATGGTCCCAAATCTATTGGCCTTACTAAAACATGAACAGCCTGGAGGTTTCCTTGGGTACAGGGGCTAGGATGATGAGAGTCCTGTTCAGAGGAGGTTCAACACTTGCACGTTCCTGCTTGCCAATTACTTGCTTTCATTTAAATTTGCAGTGTTCATTTTTAGTTATTTTGGATATTGTAAGCCACCCAGAGTCAGGATGTTTATGGTGACTGTACATATAAATAAATAATAAGCCTCCGAAACTAATGTATAATAAGCCTCTGAAACTATAATAATAAGCCTCTGAAACTACAGTATTTTAATCAGGATTTGAATTTAATCACATTTGAGTCTGTAGAATAGGCTCTTTGTCTTCTGTGGAGGACTCTGTGTAGGATTTTAATTAAGTGAAAGTCCCGCATAGCTGCTTATGAAAACCATTTATGTGTTTAAATGGGATTAACTGAGCACAGTAGCAAATGCAGTATCATTTTTGCAGTTTTTCAGCCTGGATGTCAGTACGAATGAGCTTTGACAGAAGAAATCATTTTTGAACCAAAATTTAGATTTCAGCCAAGCAGTTTGTTTCATGACCACAAAAGTTTTAAAAGCATAATTTTTAAAAACCGTTTACACTATTCACATGAAGTTATTCCTGCAGCAGGCAAGACTCGGTTTCATCTCAGGATTATTCTATTGCGGTGTGTGTGTGTGTGTGTGTGTGTGTGCGCGTGTGCGGAATCCGCAGATACTCCTTCCTAATTTCTCCACAGTTTTCTGCCACAAATATGTTATCACCTGCATCCAGATTTATGATATACAAATATATCACTTTCATTCTACTGAGCGTAGGCAATTAATTTGGTCTTCATCATCATTCATAAATTTCTCACTTTCTACATGAATTATTTTGGTTTGAAATAACTCCTTAGAACAGGTGCACAATCAACAATCAATCTGTGAATTCAAAGGCATTATTACATGAAAAATTATTGTATATGGAGAGAAGATGCCAAAAATAAATATATAGTTTCAGATGCTTTCAGAAATTGTGACAAAATGACTCCTGCTGCCGCCTTGGAGGACATTTCTAGGTAGCTGGATTCTGGCTTATTTCTTCATTAAGTAATTTAAAATGAGTCATATTTCTGAATCCTTTCATGCGTTTCACTTATTCACATACATTGTACATTATTCTGAGGGACAGGTCTGTGACATAGACTTCTGAATGAAAAATAGGTTAAATTGTTTTTTTGCGGTCATTTTCAGGTAATTATTACAGTTGCTTGTTTAGGAGGCCAGTTTCCAATTGTATTGATTTCTTTTGTTGAAAAGCCTAGTAAAATATGGTATCACCATTCATAGCTATTTATTAAACTTTAAAGCAATTTTATATAATTCACTGTTGATATCTAGATGTGGCGACATGATTAAATCTCTTGGTTGGAATGGTTTCTCTGACCATTTAAGGTACTTTTACATGGAGCAGGAAATAATGATAATTCAGATTTGTAAGACTCATTTGTAGCTTCTGATTTCTAAAATTTCCTTCAGGTGTAGCTCTACTCGGAGTGCTAATCTGTTATGAACTAATAAGGGGCTTAGGTGATTTCTGAGATTGGTCTAATTCTTTGAAATCCCCTCTTTATGTAAGGCCCGAGTTCTATTGTGGAACATAAAAAATAGACCTGTCTTCAATTTCCTGGAGGAATGCTCTGCTGCCTATAAAGCTTCTTAAATGTGATGCAGCAATATTTCTTCTTTGTGGTTTACTGGGTAGAAATTAATTTTGTGTATTTGAAGTGTGTGTGTGTTAATTTTTTTCAAGGACACTTTCGTTCTTTCGTTCTATTGTTGGCACCTTGTGATTGTTAATAATTGCTACTCCGCTAGATGGCAGCATCTAATTGGTTTTGAACTCTAATGGCAAACCACTTCTCTGTTGCTGTCAAGAAGGGGACAGACTTTGTTTGAGGGAGACTTTAATATAATTCCTAGGGAACAGTGCAAAAATGGATGCTGTGCATCCATCATATAGAAGAACATACATAACATGGAGTTGGTTTGCTCTGTGATGCACATATTTTAGTGAGGGGTCTTTGGTGTTCTCTGAGCTTGGTTGTTTTCTTGCAGACGTTTCATTACCCAAACAGTGTAATATAGTGAGTGTCAGTTATTGGCACTTATTTTAGTTACTCATTTTGGCTGCTGGTTGCATTTGGAAACTTGTTTGGTGGGAGAATTTGCACATTTATAAAAATGGCTTTAAAGAGGATGTGTAACCGTTATAAAGCACCAGTGTACAAATGCCCTCCCTATCTATTCCTTAGTATATTTTTTCCTAGTATATTTTCCTGTAGTTCTGCTTAACTTCTATTTAAGTGGGCATACCGGAAAGAAAAACACAATTTTTATTTTCTATGGATGTTTATGAGGAAAAAGGCGTTTTTGGAAATAAATAAAGGTGATTGAAAAGTGGAATTTTTTTTTTTTTTGGCATTAAATTAAATGTTGCTCTAAAATAAGGGTTTTTTCATATAAAAAACCAGATCGGTATACCAAGAAAAGCTAGATGTGGCACACAAAGCAAAATAATGATGTTGATGATTTATGATAGATACTCAGGAGTCCAAGAAGTGTGTATCATTTCAAAATTTTAAATGTACTTTTCCTTAATTAATAGTGGCCAGTGATTTATTTGTATACCTTGTAAAGGTATTCTTTTAACCTTAATCAACTTCCATTTTCATAATGAATAATAGGTAAAGAGCCCAAAAACATTTCTTTAAGGTTGGAAACCCGAAGGGTATTTAGTAATTTAATCTTTAATATTGAAGCTTTATAAACAAGAAGTGTCCAATAATTTATTACTGATTCTAGTAGTTTATGCATCAGTAATGTTGGTCCCGGTTTTCAGATTGGTAGATTATTTAAAGCATCTCAGTTCTAAATCAATTCCGCAAAGACAAACAAGGAGCAAGAGCTTGCAGGAATTTCTGTTTTAAAAGTCGTTTAACATTTGTGCTGAGTTACGAAGTCTCTTCTATTAATCTATCAAATATGAAACTACGCAATATGTATGTGAGATATTTTAATTGTTGTTATTTGCCTATAGCTGATGAACTCTGTTCTTATATTTGTCACAGTGATCACATGGAAAACATTTCTGGCTATTTGATGAAATATACAAATCTTGTAACAGGCTGGCAGTACCGGTAAGTCCATTTTTCCAAAACAGCACTATTTCAGATGGAAATTTAAAAGGCAGAAATTGTTAGTAATATTCTGATTGTTTTAGAAAATAATATGTGAATGAAGAATTATTTTAGCAATAATCTGTTGTTTTAGTGCATGTATTTGATTTCCGGAATGGTAAATTTTTAATTGAACCAGAGGGCTTTGTATATTTTACCCTTCAAGAGGTAATGCAAAGAAAAATACAGCTATGAAATATATCTGAATATGGAGGATATAGCACAGTTGCTATTATAAGCAACAGAAAGATGATTTTGAATGCAGTATTGACTTTTGATTAGTCATAATGTTTACAAGATTTTAAAAGATTGGAGCTCATATTTTGAGATTAATTACAATAAAACGTTATTTGCTGCAGGTCAATTCAGAAACAAGTTTCATGGTTTTGTTCTGTAGTTTAATCCCTAATAGGTAGGACTAAGAATTTGCAGTCTTGGTGTGACACAGTTACAACTGTCTTTTTTCTAGTGAATATTTATGTGAATTTGAAAATAAGATTTGAACACAGAGTTTTTCAAAGTTTTGCAAAGGCTCTGGGGAAGCTACGTTTTTGCTCTTTGTTTATCTTCCTCTTGTCTTTCCTTCTGCAATAAAAATTGTTACGATATGACAGTATGCTGGAAATGCTTATTCTCTTTGAAATACTCTCCGAAGCATGGTCTTAAACAGGAAAAAAAAAATCATGTTTTTCCTGCAGTCTATTTCCCCCCCCTCATGCTTTGAGTTCAGTTTGTTGAACATTAGGGATCCATTTTCCACTTGTTCCCGATATTTGCAATGTAAATTTATTCTTCAGTCTAGGAGCTACATTTTGGAATCTCAGAACTTGTGTAATCTTGTTGAGCTACAGAGGCTCGTTTACAATTGGTTCTGCAGTGGTTCAACTATGCCCATGTAAAACCATTGCATCTTTAGTGTCCAATAGCTTCTAAATGGAGTAGTAACTATCTTGATCTTAGAGGTGCTACCATTGTAATAAAATGGAATCTTCTTAAATAACACAAACATTTTTCCATAGCATAGGTATTATTTGGAGTAGTGACATTGTCAGTCCTCTCATTTGTCCACTGAAGCTAAAAAATATTCTACCATTATTATAACAATAATAAGCACAGCATCATTTGCCTAATCTAAATTGCCCAATAGATCTGCCATATCGTATGGCTCAGTGTGATTAAAATACAGATTTCTTTCAATTAGTGATTGCAAGTTAGCCCAAATTAGGGAAAAGTTTGGAGTGTTGCTTCTACTTATTGGCGTCTTCACTGCTTCTTTGTTATTTAAAAACCTCAGCTAAGAAATCTGGATATATTAGTAGCCATGCCTTCTGATTCCTTATGATCTCTGTAGTTCCAGTTTCTTCTGTTTATATGAACAATTTTTAAATCTAAGCATAAAAATCTCCAAGAATGTGCAAAATCCTATTTAAAAAATGGAAAGATGAAAAACCTTTGAACATGTGCACAGTCTTTGGGAGTCCGGCAACACACAGATTTGATAAATATATGTATGAATTTTTCTGTATGTGTTAGGAAGGCTTTCTTGCTTGTACCAAAATATAAGGCTCCTCTACTAAAACTTCCCAGCTTCAGCTGGCTGTGTATCCAGGGACATTGCTTTGAGTTTTCAGGGCTGCTGAGTATGAATGACATGCCACCTCACAGTTTTCAGTTTCATGGATTTTTGAAGTCTTTCAGCAGAGGCCTCAGTGATAATAAAAGCTTCAAAACGGAATTCGGGCCTCCTTTTCCTTATAGACTTTTTTTTTTTTTTGATATTCCAAATATTTTAATCCTTGTGTTCATTTTTACAATGTGGTTGGTTGGTTTTGATTTATTGCCTCATCATTTGCTTCCCTGTTGTTGTTCCGGGGGCATTATGCAAACATTGCAGAAAACAGAAAGCTCACTTGCTCAATCCCAAAGGCTGAGTCCACATTTTTCCATCCTTCAGTGGAAGATGAAGAATGGCAGAAGGCAGTTTTTTTTTCTGAACATTTGGTCCCCTTCCTGTACATTTCCCTATGCCACCTTCCACAGATTATTTTCCCATGTTCTGGCAAAAACATCATTGGGCACAAATATCTGAGAGGCAGAAATACTTAAAAATTAATTACCTTTGTCTGTAAAATATACCCCATACTTCCACTCACTCTCTAACAAAAAATAAAATAAATTCAGAGTGAGTTATATTCCTCCAAGAAGGAATTAAGTCAAGATCCAGGCTGTGTATGATTTCTGTTTAGATCAGTTCAGTGCTTTTTGAATTTGTCAAAATGTGTGGACTTCAACTCCCAGAATTCCCCATTTCCCATGCTGTCTGGGAAAATTCTTGGAGTTGAAGTCCATCCCTCTTAAAACTGACAGGTTCAAAAAACACTGGTTTAGATTATAATTTTTGCAGTGGTATTGTCCTAACACTGGACAAACAGCAAGCACCCTTCCTCTCTCTGAATTGTGTGGTAATGTCATTGAACGGCATTGAATGGCTGGACAACATGAGTTCAGCTCCAAGTCTTCCAAAGGAACTGCACTGTTCAGCTTCCAGCTCACATCGAAGCATTTGGGGCTTTCAAAAGCTGTCTTTGCAGATAGTCACTAGTAGGACAGGACTGCGGCCTTCTGGATTGAGATCTATATGTGGGCATATTAGCTGAAAAGGTCTCAAATTTGGAAGTTAGCTGCATGTTTGAAAGAGTGGGGAGATTTTTGAATTTGCTTTTCCCTCACCATTTACAGGTATTTTGTCTTAAACAATGAAGGTGGCCTCCTAGAGTATTTTGTGAATGAACAGTCCAGAAACCAGAAACCTAGAGGTACTTTGCAGCTGGCTGGAGCTGTGATATCCCCTAGTGATGAAGATTCTCATACTTTTACAGTGAACGCTGCCAGTGGAGAACAGTATAAACTGAGAGGTACGGGGTTGGTTTTTATACAATAGTTCCGTTGCTTCTTGTTCATTAGGATGCAATCCTACTTCTTTGGTTTGTGGTCTATACAGATAATCCTGGATTTATGACCACAATTGAGCCCAATTTTTTTCATTAAGTGAGAGATTTCTTAAATGAGTTTGGCCCCATTTGGTGACTTTTCTTGCCACAGTTGTTAAGTGAATCATTGCAGTTGATAAGTCAGTAACCTGGTTTGTTAAGTGAATCTGGCTTCCCCATTGACTTTGCTTGTCACAAAAGGGGATTACATGATCCTGGGACACAGCAAAGGTCATAAATATGAACCACTTGCCAAGCTTCTGAATTTTGATCACATGATCATGGGGATGCAGCAAAGGTCATACTTATGAAAAAGGGTCATACGTTTTTCGTTGCTATTGTAACTTTGAACACTAAACGAACTGTTGTAAGTTGAAGATTAACTGTACTGGCCTTTGCTTTCATTCTGTCTGAATTCAGGCAGGGTATTTGTTGGTATAAAGAAAGAGAGAGAAGCAGGCATGTTGTAGAAAATTAAATCCAGGTATTTATTTCATTGAACTAATTCATAATTCAGCAAGAGAGATTTCTGAGAAACTCAAGGCTGCAGGCCTTCATAGGTTTTATTTGTAAAATAACACAGTGGTTGTTTTGAAGTAGTTTGAAGATATCTGCACCCAGACCTTTGAAAACACTGACTAGCTTGTGTAAACTTAATATCAAGTTTGGTGTTCAAATTGTTTTTGTTAGGTGTTAGTTTCTGTTCTGTGAAAAGGAATGAAATTTTAAAGACAGAATATGCTTTTGTTATTAGCTCGTATTGTTGCTATTTTACTTGTGTTTTGGCAAATACACCACTGTAGCCATTGAGGTTGAGTCTGTCATTAAATTTTTCCAGTTTAGTTTCCCTTGAGCATTCAACTTACTTTTGAACATTGCTTTCCCCCTCTGGCAATATCCAGCATAGTCTCCTTCCTGTTTAGGAGTTTTCACATTCTTCTGGAAAAAAACAGATTTTAGGAGAGGTGGAAATAGCTCATCATTTGCTATGATGGTGGTGGGGAACTTCATTTGTCCATTTTTGGGAAGCTAGACTCTTTCGATATAACTGGACTTGAAACTGTATTGTGAAAATTCCTCTTCTTTTGCTTTTTATTCAGCTACGGATGCCAAAGAAAGACAGCATTGGGTCAGCAGACTTCAGATATGCACACAACACCACACTGAAGCAATTGGAAAGGTATTGTCTGTCAGAAACACTGTAAGTCATGCAGCAATAAGAATGTATAATGTCTACCAATCATGTGGACCAATAGACCAACAGATCCTACTTACATTTACCAAAGAAAAGAAAACCCAATAGAGAACAACAGCAAAGTCTTAATTTGGTTTAAATTTAATTTGAAAAGCAATTCTACAGATTAAGAATTAAACTTCTTCTTGTAGCTGACATAGGTTCCTTTTTCCTTTAATGTGAAGCTAAAGTTTTATCCAAAAAAATGATATGAATGATACAGAATTATTTAAAGAGAAGATTTCAGTTATTTTTGACAGAATTTCGTTAAAAAAAATCCCAGATGTGCATGTAGTTACTTTTATCTTTATAGGAACTGAAACAATCCAAGACAACTTAGGAAATCATAGTCCTTGGATTTAAAACAAGCAATAAATATTAAACTATTATTTGAAGTTTAGATGAAACATTGATGAAAGTCATGTTTTGAAAGATTTTCTGTGTTTATAGTCCAAAAAGAGGAACACAGCAGCTATATACACCTCCAGAAGTCCTTTTATAAATTAGCTTATTAATCTGGTCAATTTATATGAGCCTCTGTAATTTTCTAATTGTTTTAACTTATTTGATGCATAATTGTCTCTTGGAGCAGTTGGGAAGTCTTGGATCTGTTTTCACTTAGTAAAATTAAAAGCCACAATCCTGTGTTAATATCTGGGAGTAAAGTGTATTAAATGTGGTGTGACTTGTTTCAGAATGAACATAGGTGAAAAAATGGGTTGTGAATGTGTTTGCTCTTACAGAAGTGAAAAGGTGGATAATATTTATCTTACTTATCTGATAGTATTGACTATCCTGGTTAATGCTCAGTTAATCGTGCAATTGTTGTGAGTCAGCAGCTAGCCTGTGTGAAAGTGGTTGTAGCTGGGTTAGCTCAGAAAATCTCAAATAGGGTTTTGTAACATATTGAGGAATCACTATTAAATGATTCATAGAATAAAATGAATTCTCTGTATCTTGCAGTTCCTAAGTAAGTTGCTGCTGCATGACTGATAAACCAGTTTTCTAGGTTGCAAAATTAAGCTTATCATGTCCTCTTTCAGTTACACATAAACCGTGGAATCTGTCTTTAAGCATTAAGCATTATCATTAGCCAGCCATCTGGAAAAGAATACTTGTTTTTACACAGTATTATATCTTTGCCAAAATAAAATAACTAAGGCAGATATGATCTGTGGAAGAAGCTTCCCCCGTTCCACATGTTTATGTTTTTATTTTCATTTTTTGCACTGCCATAATGTGCAAAACGACAAAGTGCAAAATAAAAACAAAAGTATGAAAAAGAAACAGCAAAACAAAGGCAATAACCTAAAAATATTTAGTATTAATAAATAAAAGCTAATCCATTTTAAGCAAATAACTAAATCTTGTTCATAGGATCATACTGATTAGCCTTTTTATTTTGTTAATTCAAAGCTGAGAGTGAATGTATTAATTACCAGTACATCAGTCCAATATTTAAAGTTTAGAGTTTATTTCTTTGCAATCATCCAAATTTCTCTTTTTAACCACACTGTAAGCTTGATATGTCCCAACTTCTTCATACATTTATAAAATTCCATGTTTTCAGTATATAGTTCAACGTTGCATTATAATTTTTAGACTTTACTTGTCTTCTCCAAATAATATCAACAATAATAAAAATAATATTAACTGTAGATTTAATATGTATCTAATGTCTTCAAATTTATTATTTTCAGGATAAAAAGATTTATAACTGTTAATATATGCTGAGCTGTTCATTAAACAAAAATCTTTTGATGACTTAATCTAACCTTAAAATAACAAATTCATTTTATATTCTTTTAAAAATTTAAACTTTTAAAGTTTATTTATTAGTAGGCTATTCTAATTCTGATTTCAAAATTCTTGCAAATTAACTATGATTTTAAAAATTCATCTAAGATACTTTCCAATCTGGGAAAGTAATCTGGGAATTTCAAAAATAGCTAAAACACCTGATCTAAACTGAGAAATAAAAAATGCTTTAGCTGAATATATTTAGATCATCCCAAGTATTTACACAGGATTAGATTAATTTAATAATATGCTGCACTAGAATGTTAATAATTTTTTTTGACAAGTATTAAAACAACAGCCACTTTTACGTTCAGTTTTCTCAGACTATCAGTTTTTCACATAAAGAGGGATGGAGCTTCAGCTTATGCTTAAAAATTAGTGTATCTTAAAAAAAGTATATCTTGCAACAAGTAGTGCTAAAAACAATTTAATTTCTGCAAAAAGAACAGTACCTCCTGCCCTCTGCTTTAATGTAGAGCTTTTATAGGATTCATCAAATTTTACTATAAGAAAAGTGAAACGCAAACACTTATTGATTATACTGAAATACTGTACATTGTCTTCCATGCAAGGCTGGGTTTGGGAGCCTACCCCCCCGCCAAATATTTAATACATGCTCCAAACCTGATTGTATTATTAACTGTATTACAATATATTATCAGGAATTTAGAAGCAGTCTAATCAGGGAATAAAGTACTTAATAAAATGGGTAAGTGAGAAGGATGAACGTTTAAACAATTAGTTTTCAAGGATTTCCTAATGCGTATGTTTGTTCACCAGAACAATCCTCCTCTGAAATCTCGCAGCTTCTCTCTCGCCTCTCAAGGAAGTGGCTCTCCTGGTATGCAGAGAAGACCCAGCCAAAATACAGCTTCCTTTTTCAGTGTTGGCCATCACAAGTTGCCGGCTGGGAAGAGAATTCCCATTCTGCAGCCAGATCACTTAATCGATGTACGAGAGGTTGGTATGGATCTTTGTTTTTCTTGGTTCCTCTGGAAGAAGGTTTGCCTTTAGAAGGTGAAGAAGAAGCCCCATGTGCCTTCTTAAAAACCATGATTATCTTTGTGGAAAAACACTGGGACCCTACCAGTTTTGAGAACTTATTGAGACTTACACTTCTTTATATAATATGCACTGATATGATAATTCTAATGTACATTGGAATACCACAGGATGCACAGATACAACGCATGTCCTTTTAGGTTGAATATTTCTATTTGCGTACTGTAGTTGCATGTTAAAAAATGTACACATTTCCCTCTATGTCTATGAGATTCTTTTGCTAGTACTGTTACTAATAAATTAAATGTATGTGCAGTCCAGCTTCCAGCAACTTGGTTGGTTGTGGAAATATATCAAGGAATATTTAATATTTAAAATATATCAAGTCATATTTTGCCTACTATTTGCTTAGGCTTATTTAGAAGCTACTTTGTTGCAATATTTTTTTTTGAAAAAGTTAGTAAAACATTTGAACTAGTGACTTAAAAATCTGTAGCGCAGGTTTGAATGACTTAACTATTTTGTATATTTGTACATCAGCTTACATTAGATAGATGTTGCTTTTCATCATATCTTGAGTTACTGTTGTAACTTACTAGGGCAGTTTGTAAAAGAGTGTTTCTAATGCTTATTTGTTGTTGCATTAAAACAAATCTTAACTTGTGAGAATAAAGGATTGCTGTATAAAACATCAAATGCATGTAATTTTGGACAGTGCCGTAATGCAAACTAAAAACTAAAGTTGTGAGAATTCTGCAACCCTGCATTCAGTTTTCCTTTTTCATTATAGATGTTAGTTAACAACGGATGAAAGTCAGGTACAGTGTAGTCACTATATTTCTTGATTTTTTAGGCATAGTTAGGAGCCAGAGAATGCCCAGTTGACCTCATCTACTCTTTTCTTTTCCTCTTCTTTGGCCCACTGGCTTTTCTCATTATTCTTCTGTACATCTCATCCTCCATTCTCTTTCAGTGTGATCTATGTATGCCTTTACATCTTAACATTGCTAAATGCTACCCTTACTTAATGCACTAGAGTTTGGCAGTAGAATTAGAAATAGCATGCAAACACTGATGGAAAGCTGACTGGGATTAATATTTGATTCAGCATGGATGGAAAATGAATTTATTTGGCCTTTAAGTAGGGGAGGAAAACAACATGTAAACTGGGTGTAAAGAGAACACAAAATCTTCTATTTGCATGAAAGTTAATATCAAACGTAGCCAGAAATGTTCAGTGGTCTCTTCTGTATTCAAATCCTTTTAAGAGCTAGCAAAAAGGTCTAAATATTGGAGGTTACCAAATGTAGAACATTATTCCTTTACTTTTTCTCATAGCTCTACAATGAAGGCAAATTTTACGAATCATGTTTGAAACTCTCAGAAAGTTGAAGACAACTAATGAGAATATGAATATATGGTACCTGGATATAAAAGTGGGAAAACAACAATCCTGAGTTCTGGAAAAATTGTTGGCATCAGCATTTCTAATAGGCTGTTTTGGAGTCCTGTTTCTTTTATTGATTTGGAGTTGGAGTTTTTCCAACTCTTGGTTTCTCAGATGCAAGAGATAATATAATATTCATACATATATAATATTGAAGTAATACATAAAGTACTTGTGCTGGATTTTGACCATGCAGCAAAATTCCAGATGCCTTGACTTCTTTAAATTCTTATTTTTTCCACTTGGATGAATTTATGTCATTTTCAGGAGAAAAACAAATCACCTATCACATTTTCATAAAATGATTTAAATGCAAAATAGAAGAAAATCATAATTTATATACAATATTCAGTATAAAATCTGAGAACTTGTTAGAACTTTGAAATCCTGGGTAAGAATCAAAGACCAAGGTAGTATATTATACTGAGAAGCAGAGAACTTGGGTGTTAATCACTGAGACTAAGAAATTAAATGGTTTTGGATTAAAAAAAACCCTTTTAACTGATTCTTCTCTTTACTATTATTTCGACTAGCAAATAAGTTGTCAATTATTGTAACGGCATCTGTTTCTTTGCTAGAGAGTAAATTACAGATTTTTACAACCCTTGTAAGGAATGGTCACGTTTGACTAAACTGTAAGGAATGCTATTTTCACAAAATGCCATTTTGACCAAGGACGTGTTTTAAGTTAAAAAAAAAAAAAGTTTTTCTGAATGTTTATGTTAACGACATTGTAAAACCTTTGTGCCTTGATTATCTGCAGAAGATGTCTCAAGCTGAAGGACAGCAGAGAGATTTGGTAAGAAGTATTGAATGCCTTCCTGGCTCCGGTCATCTTTCCTCCTTAGACCAAGACCTGCTGATGCTCAAGGCAACCTCAATGGCAACAATGAATTGTTTAAATGATTGTTTTCACATTCTCCAGCTGCAGCATGCCTCACAACAAAAGGGATCCTTATCTACTGGTGAGTTATTATCTTTGCTCCGTTTGAATAAAAAGGTTAAAATCAGAAGTTGTGCATGTTACCGTATTTTTTGGACTATAAGATGCTCCGAAGTATAAGATGTACCTAGCTTTGGGGGAGGAAAACAAGAAAAAAAAAATCTGTCTCTGCCTCTCAGCAATTTGCCTCCTTGAAGCAAACAGCCTGGTCAGCCTCAGCACAGCCTGATTAGCACAAGCAGCTGATTGTCGATTGGATTGGCCTCCTGAGGAGCAGCTGTTTCAGGCTGCAGGGATCGCCATCACCAATTGCCGCCTCTGCGCACCCCATTTTTGGCTTCTGTTTGGGCCAAAAATGAGGTGTGCCGAGGGCGAAAACAGGATGCAGAGTCTGAAAATGGGACACTAAGAGGCGGCAATAGATGGTGGCGATCCCTGCAGCCTGACACAGCTGACCATTGGGAGGCTGATCCAACTGACGATCAGCTGCTTGTGCTAATCAGGCTGTGCTGAAGCTGACCAGGCTGTTTGCTGTTTGCTGCAATAGGCAAATTGCCGGGAGGCAGATGTCGAAGGGTGGAGGCTGGTGGATGGGCGGGGCTTCGGCAACATTTGCTGTATAAGATGCACAGGCATTTCCACCCAATTTTGGGTGAGTGGGTGGGGAGAATGCATCTTATATACAGAAAAATGTGGTGTTATACAGTATTTTTCTAGAAACCTCTAAGCAATCTGTGGTTTATTCTTCTTCAAAAGGTGGATTTATTGTGGGAATTTACTCTCAGTCTCATTTGGTCTTGTATTTCTGTTTCAGACAGTATTTATAGAGAGCAGTACTGATAATACAAAAATGAAATATCTCTGTTAAACACTCCTATTACTAGAAAGCTTTACCTATATAGTCTTGTACTTGTTGGGACTAGAATATCACAGCATGAGTAGCTTATTTATAAATGATTTTGCTTTTTCCTCTAAGTGGATAAGGGTATGTTACCTGTCTGGCATTAAGTCATATAATAAAGGCCATTATGCAAACCAGCCATCATGGCTTATTTAGTTAATAGCGGTTAAACCAATCATGATTTAATGCAGTCTGTAAAACAGGCCACAATTAGTCTGGGATGGTCTTAGGATCCCAGTTCTCTGAAGATGTTCCTTTTTCAAGAACACATTTCATTTCTATAACTGAATGCACTTGAATTTGTGTCTGTTTTCCATGCTTTAGAAGTTTTTAATATGCCTATGTAAAAATAAAGGGAATGAAGACAATGCCCACCATATAGAAATGTGATTATTATGCAAAGTAGTAAGTGTAGGGATTTACATGCAAAGTAGAACATACACACTCCTCCAATATTTAGGACTCCTGAGAGGTTTCACTGCAGTTGCCTTGAAGTTTAAGTACTGTATATAAAATATGTTCAGTATATCCAGATAAGTACACCGTAAAGCACTTTTTTTCCCCAAGTTTCTTTTTTGAAAGAATAAGCTGATAAATCCAGGACTATAAGCTGAAGATGCAACCAGGGCATCAGTAGTGTCTGAACCCAGATGTTCCTTTATTCTCGTTTATATATGTGCTTCTTTTTAACAGGACTTTATTAGTTTCTGCAAACACTAGCGTTTGAGAACAGAATGGAACATTTTCATTATTGATAAGGAAATGTATCCATTCAGGAAGACTGACTGGGGGTGGAGAGGTAATTGGAGATACTAGCATCATTACATAGGGTTTTTTTTAAAAAAATATTTCAAGCAACTGTAATTTATATAACAGAGCACGCCATTGGTGGCATTCTTTTTGACTTAAACTTGCATTGTTCAATTCTGGTTATATTTCCTTCTCCCTGTTTTAATGGCCTGCCTACAGTGTTGATTCAGCAGCCTGTCTTAACGATATTATATAACAATCTAGTCTTACTGGGTTCTTTTATCTAGTGTCTGATTACATCTTTCATAACCCCATCTCCTTCTAGTCAGGAACATGTTCTGTGTCCTCATTGCCCACTCATAAGCCTCATTCTAATGAGAAGAGAAGGAGAAGGTGGTGCTATTTTGCATCCACCAGTTTTCTTAGTGCTGCAGAGCAAGTTTTTAGTTGCCTGCAGTGTTTTGGAAGAGAGGGTGTGACACTGTTGAATGGCAGAAGCAATTTTAAGAAAAGCTTCAATTCCTCAAATATGAGCAAATTTCAGCGCAAGGTCTCCCTTTCTTCAGGGACAACAATCAGCTGGTTGGAACCAAAGATTTCTTTGCCAAATCATTTCAAAAATGGAGCAGATCAAAATTTACCTGCGGATCAAACGAAGCCAGCATCAGTCAGAGAGGAAGAGTCCAGTTCTGAATCTGGTCAGCTAACCAGGGTAAGCATTAAAACCCTTAGCTCTGTATTGTGGTTTTGTTTTATCCTATTTTATTTTAAAGAAAAGGACCATTCTTGGAATGTTCAACTATGGTTAGAATTATTGATAAAAGAATAGAGTCTGCTTGACTAGAGTTTAAACTTAGAAGAAGTATTGTTTCTTACTTTTTGTTGTTCTTTTAAGCAACAAATGTTGCTGAATATTAGGACAAGGGAACGTTAGTGAAACTTTAATTAATGTAGCTGTATATTGTTTTAAAGTAATATATGGGTTAAACCGGAAAACTTTCAAGGAATGCAAAATCAAGAACTTCCAGAGGAATTTAACAGTAATTTGCTTTGCTTGACCTAGATAAAGGGATATTTTGTAATATTAATGAGCTTGGGAGATCACATTCCATCACTACATTTTTATTAAAGGCAAATTGAAAGAATGCTCTAAAAATACTAGCTTGTTCTAAAATGCTAAGTTATTGAGGCAACTATATAAAGATGGGTATAAACATTTTTGGCATGGCTGTTTATTGCAGGAATTGTTTTCAGAAGTGTCCCTGTGAGTAAACTTTATATAGCAAGGGAGGTTATTATTCCTTCCTTTCTCTATTGCTAGACATAAATCAGTGGAGCTCTTAATAGAATAACAGGGATAGTGCATCTTGATGACTTTGCTCAGGTAGTATTCAACAAATGCCAGCACTTGAAGGGAGAGGAGAGGCTGCTTCAATTCTAATAGCTGCTGTTTATCTAACTTTTTTTTCTCTTTTTTGCTTGTTTCTGCTGTGATATAATATAATCCAGGAAATGGCCCTTTCTTGCTCATAGCATTTGCAACCACCTAGAAGAGTTGCACTGGAAAAGACTTGATGTCCAACTTTTCTCCTTCAGTGAAGGAGAATTCTCCACACCCAAACATTCCTAACTTATGAACATAACAGAGCTGAGAATGCAGCTTCAGATCATAATATAGTGTATAGTACACATTTCAAAGAGAAGGGGGAGTAAAAGTATATACTATAATAAGTAAATAATAAAAGTTAGATAAATTATTGTGGGAGGATGAAAGTAGAGAATGTATTGTATTAGTTTCGTAGCTGCTGTTAGTTCTTTGTAGCTTTTTTTCTTTTTAGACTACTCCTGTAGCTATTATTTCTCCTTTTTATCCCACGTAAGATGGTTGCTAGAGTACAGAAATAACTAAGGAACAGAGATGTCTTTCAGCCTACTTAGTTGCTCCACTCCTGCTTTCTTCTTTTGGCAAAGATGGGGTGGTTGGGATTACTATCCATCATAGAAAGGCAACAAGTGACTATATATTCTTCTCTGCACTTGGTTTATGAGGGCAAAAGCTATGGGGGTGCTATTGTGTTGTTTTAATGATTCAGTTGTGTCTGACTCTTAGCGATTTTAGAGGCAAGTGATTTCTGTGCTACCCTGTCAAGCACAGCTTCTTTCAGTTGTTGGATGTTCACCTTTGTATCAGCTTTGATGTTATCAAGCCAGCATGTTCTTTGATTGCCCCTTCTTCTTGTTCTACTACACATTCCTAGCATCGTTGACTACTCTGATGAATTGGCACGCATGACATGGCCAGAGTAAATCAGACGTAGTCTTGTGATTGTGGGAGTTTTCTTTAGCCAGACTAATAATTGCCAGCTCTTGGCTTCAGGTGGCTGAGAAAGATAGCTGTTGCAGCAATAAAAGTATCCAATGACCTCTGCACATGGACTGGACTAGGGCCTTAGGGAACATCACATTTGTCTGGTGACAAATGACATGCAGAAGTGAAACCAAGCCACATGTTATAAATCAAAGGGAATAAATAATGAGCTTGAATTGTGGAAAAAATTCTGATAACCCTGTAGAGTGGTAAAGTGGTAGAATCTAGATCTGTGTGTGCTTGTTGGGAGAGAGTGTAAGGGAAGAGCAGGGAAAAGAAATGGAAAGTCATACTTCACCTACAGCAACAGCTCTCTCTGGAAGGCATGACATCTAGATAAAAATAGGCAGTTTTCTTCTATGGGTTTATGTGCAGAAGCGATTTAATTTCTATTTGCTGCAAATATTATTTGATGCAAATTCCATATTGTAACATAATTTAATATGTGAGCTGATTGCATTGCCAGTACTTAAAAAAAAACCCAAACTGTTATAGGACCTTATAGTCTATAGCAGGGGTCCCCAACCACCAGGCCGCGAACCAGTACCGGTCTGTGGAACATTTCCTACTGGGCCACTGGTTTGCTGGGCGCCGCCATCTTGTTTGACAAGAAAGTGCTTTCGGGTGAGTTTTTCCAGTTGGAAAGCGGCATTTGGGTCCTGAAGGAATCCTCGCGCCTTAGTTTCATCGAAGGGGGGGGGCTTCGAACGAAACTAAGGCGCGAGGATTCTTTCAGCACCCAAGGCAAGGCGAGCCGAGCAACCGTCCTGAAGCCGTCCCAAAGCAAAACCCATCAACAAAGGTACAAAGGAGGAGTTGAAGGTGGTGGGGAGAAGCGGGGGACGGCTAGCTGGCCGGTCGCTCGGCTTGCCTTGCTTTGTCATGCGTGCTGATGCCGGTACCGGGCCGCGGGTCATTTTGTGATGCCGGTACCAGGCCATGGCACAAAAAAGGTTGGGGGCCACTGGTCTATAGCTTCATCTGTAGGTAGAATAAAAGAAGGAGAATGTATACATATAGAGCTTGATATTATTCATTGTTTAAGAAGAGAAACATCGTTTGTGGGATTTAAGAAGTTGCCTCTACTGAGTTAGGGCAACAAAAAAAGTTTGAAATATTAAAGTATTTTAAATATCTTACATTTTTTTTAAATTTATCTCAGGAACCAGAGGAAATAAATCCAGAAGATGAGTTGGAAGACACATGTGAGAATAAAGAGGATGACCTTGGAGCTGTGGAAGAACAGCGTAGTGTAATCTTGCACCTTCTTTCTCAACTCAAACTTGGCATGGACTTAACAAGAGTAAGTTACTAAATATTGATACTAAATATTGATCTGTATTAAAAGCAGAAAAATGCGCTCCTATAAACTGGAGTTCATCTTAGCCATGCCATGTTAGAGTTAATTCAGAGAACTGACTTGGGATTCAGCCATCATATTAAAATCGTTATCCTGTTTAGGATTTGCCCATGAAAGGATCTGAAATGAGCTACCTGCTCTACTTTCAAAGCTTAAGTTTGTGAGTTTAAGACATGTTAATAGTGTAACTGTATAATTCACACTGTTTCATATTGCGTGTATCTTTTTATATGTCAGTACATTACAGGTACTTCCTAATTGGTGAGATGCAGCAACAGTTTGTTGACTTGCAAGATAGCCTTACAGGCACCAAGTGCCTTAGAATACTATGAGTCTGATTGGGGTAAAATTGGGCTTTGGTTGCTCTTGTGAAATACTGATCAAAAGGTGTCAAAACTATTAGCAAAGAATGTTGGGAGTTAGATGGATATTACTCAAGCTGATAACCTTCTCTATTTTTCAAAAAAAGAAAGAAAGAAAGAAAACATCAATCGATTAATGCATGGACTTATGTGGTGATTACGGGACATATGAAAAAATGTGACTTAGAAAGTTAGTGCAGTAAATGGCAAAGACTATGAGTTCAGGAATGAAAGGGGGAAAAAAGAAAGAAAGATATGCTGTGTGTCCATGATACTGAAAGAAAACTGTAATATATTAGAATGAAAATGGCCTGGTGTTGTGGAGTAAAGTTGATGAATAGATACAGGAGGTCAAGATATAAGACTAACTGTGAACAAAGGGGCTAGGATGTACATCCGAAAATAAGAATTGGTGTCAACTGGACTGTGTGGGTGCATATGATAGTTGGAGTCCATGGGTTGTGATTGTTGCATAATGTTTTGCCTGTGTACTTAATTGTAAATCTATTCTTATGTATCCATGGAAAAGTAGTGAATGAAAAAGCATGATCGACTTGCTTCTTAATGAAGGATTCTGAGAATGTAAATCAGAAAAACTGGTATTTTTCTATTTTTTGCTTGTTAATAAAAATACAGCATGATCAACAAGAGAAATAAAATGAAACTTAAAGAGATTCATATATAGATATAAGTTCACATATACTTCGTTTCTTTCTTTAACATGCTATAAATCAAAACAGATCTTATTAGTTTTACAGCCTAAAGACATCTTAGGCAGGGGTGGGATGTTACCGGTTTGGCCCGGTTCTATAGAATTGGTAGCTCTGAAGAGCAGCAGACACCGAACCAGTTCAGTGTCTGCTGCTCTGTTTGATCTACCTGGCCATCCGGGCTCTTGGCTGTCCTTTATTTCCTGTTTTTTCAACCTTGGCTGCTTTGCGCGGCACATCTGAGATTGAAAAAGCAGGAAAGAAGAGGATTTTCAACCGCTCCGCATCCTTGTGCAGCGCTTGTCAGCTGTCCAGGTGGCATAGCTGAGGTTTTTAGGAAATGGTCTACATGCGCGCGCAAAATGCACTCTCACCAGGGGTGGGATTCTACCTGCCGGAGAACTGGAAAATCACGCCACTGGCTGGCCCCGCCCCACCCCACCCCGCCCACTCCTTATCTGGCATGCACGCCATCAAACTTGCCTGCTAAGTTGCTATTTTTCCTTCCCCCTGCCCTGACCATCAGCTGATTTGCTGTGCTGGGAGATTTAGATTAGCTAGAAAGCAGGAAATCGTTGGATTTCTTGCTTTCTAACTAATCTAAAAGCAGAGCTGAGCCTGAAGCTTCTATTATTCAGTGCAGACTCTGGTAGGAGATGGCAGAAACACAGATCTCAAAGTGAATCTATGATTCTGTGAGCAACTCAATCTGCCTGCCTGCTCTGCCTGATTTTGGGTAAAAGTTGCTCTTTTTTATAAAAATATTCAATATTTACGTACATGGTATGTTGTGAGTTAATTTTGTGAGTTTGCTTGCAAGCAAATTTTATGAGTTTGCTTCCAAGCAAATTTTATGTGAAACTCAGGTAGCCTATTGCAGAAAGATAGATCTCTGAATGAATCTGTGATTCTGTGAGCAAATCATTCTGCCTGCCTGCTTTGCCTGATTTTGGGTAAAAGTGCTCTTTTTTAATAAAAAATGCAATATAAATATAATATTTACATACAAGCCATGCCCAGCCAGTCACATGACCACCAAGCCACACCCACAAATTAGGCCACACCCATAGAACGGATTGTTAAGAAATTTGAATCCCATCCCTGATAGTAGAAGTCAACAATCCAAAAAACACATTTTCTAAATCCACTCTTTAATATGTGGGATGTCATTTTGTTTTCCTCTTCAGAAAAAGGTTCTCTTGGGGGGGAAAAATTGATATAGGAGAAAAAGGAAAAAGTGAAAGAAAAAAGAGTGAAAGTAAATTAACTGTAGGAAGAGAAAGTACTAGCTATATTTTAAAAAGGTAGATTATTGTCTCAAGAATAAGGAAATAAGGGGGGAAAGCGTGAAAGCTGCTTGGAACAGAATGAAAAGAATTTTGTTTCAGCACCTCACAGGAATGTGTGAAGTTATGTTAATGGGAGGTAACAAAAATAATGTTTGATGGAGCAAGAAGCTGAAAGATACTGTTGATGGAAAAAAATACACATGAGAAAATGAAGGCTGAAAGTGGGAGCGTGTGAGATTTGCTGTGCAATGTGCATAAAACAAAAATAGTTCTTGAGAATTGGATTAGAGCAAGCAAGGCTTGATGAAGATTAAAAGTGGATAGAAATGAAAAATATTGATGGGAATTAAAAATAGTTTTGCAAATGTGTAGAAGAGGACTGAAAAACGGATCTCCCAGCAAAGCTAATGGAATGGAATTAAGGATGAAATTATTTGGGATGAAACTGAAATACAGAGCAATTAGTTTGTTAAGTCTTCCTGCAAAGCCATTGGGCAGAATTTTGATTGTCACTAAGTAAAATAAGTTCACTGTGGCTTTATGCCAGGCAGAAAATATCAGGTTTGATTTTTAACAAGTCCTTGTCAAACATATGAATGTGGAAAGCAAGTTTATTGTATGTTTGTCAATTTAGAGAAAACATATGCTAAGAGGAATTAATTACGGAAGGTTTGGTGTGATTGTGAAATTTAAGGTTGGTTGCTGAATGCAATAAAAGCAGTATGTGATGATGAAAATAAAGCAGGTGTGAGACTAAATTGCAAACTTAATGAACAGTTTCAGTGTAGAACACGGAATGAGACAAGGATTTGTGATGTCCCCTTGGCTATAGAGATATATACAGGGAATGCACGTGCAAATGCTAGAAGTTATTTGGATGCCTGTGTATATAAGTGATACCATGTTTTTGTTAGAGGAATCCAGTTGACCTTCAGTGAATGTAAAATTGGATAACGGAGTGAAAATTATGGGTTTATAAGTGAATGTATCAAGTAGTTGTGTTTGATGGGGAAAATGGAGTGAACAATTGGAAATTATATGTATTTAATGAAAAAAAAAAACCTGAAGCAAGCAGTTACTTTGTGTGCCTTGGTAGAATATTTCTTAAAAAGGGAAAGATAGCTAAATCAATTTTAAGATGTGAAAAAGCTGGTTGAAAAGTAGTGGGTGGTATGTGTTCCATTGTGAAAAGAACCAAAAATAGCTAAGAATGTGCTATGGCCTGCACATGAATTAGGCGTACCAAAAGAAATTTACAAAATAAGTTGAATGCAACAGGAATGGGTTGCTTATGAAGCATGTGTGACATAACACAAAGGTGTAGGGACAAGACTAAATGGGTCCTAAATGAATTTGGATTACAAATGAAATATGTAAAACTTGAACAAGCCAGGCCAAAGCAACGATTGCTTACAAGAATAGAATGTATAGAAAGATATAGCGAACAGTGATAGTTTAAACTTTCTTCTTCTTCTTCTTCTTCTTCTTCTTCTTCTTCTTCTTCTTCTTCTTCTTCTTCTTCTTCTTCTTCTTCTTCTTCTTCTTCTTCTTCTTCTTCCTCTTCCTCTTCCTCTTCCTCTTCCCCCTCCTCCTCCTCCTCCTCTACCTCTCCCCCTCCTTCTTCCTCTCCCCCTCCCCCTTTCTTTTTCTCTCAGCAATAGCAGTTAGCCTTACATACCGGTTCACAGTGCTTTACAGTCTTCTCTACACTGTTTACAGAGTCCGCATATTGCTTCCAACAATCTGGGTCCTTGTTTTACCAACCTCAGAAGGAGTCAACTCTCCTCCCCCCCAACTCCCTGTTCCCCTTCTCCTTCCTCCCTTCCACCTCTTTTAATTCCAAAATGTCTTGTGGAAATATAAAAAGCATGGAGTATGAGAAAATATCAAACGCTAAAAGCCACAAATGTACAATTGTCATGTATACCGTTGTGCCTCCCCCGCCCACTTTGTTAGCGCTCTAAAAAGGAAAAGAAAATCAGAAAGTCATTCTGCATTTTCTGTAATGTCGTTTTCTTTTATTGTAGGTGGTTCTTCCCACTTTTATTTTAGAGAAGCGCTCTTTGTTGGAAATGTATGCCGATTTCATGTCCCATCCAGATCTGTTCATTTCCATTTCCAATGGCACAAGTCCCGAGGAGAGGATGATCCGTTTTGTTGAGTATTATCTCACTTCCTTTCATGAAGGACGCAAAGGGGCAATTGCCAAAAAACCATACAATCCAATCATCGGGGAAACATTTCACTGTTCGTGGAAGATGGGGAAGAGCGATGTACTGAATGGCACTAACAGTAACCCTTCCTCTCATTCTGCCTCTGAGCAAGTGCCTGTTTCAGAAGAGAGCCAGGCTCAAGAGGAGTCAGACTCTTACACCGTCCGATTTGTCGCAGAACAAGTGTCTCATCATCCTCCAGTCTCAGGGTTCTATGCTGAATGCGTGGAGAGAAAGATGTGCGTTAACGCCCATGTTTGGACAAAAAGCAAATTCCTAGGCATGTCAATAGGAGTAACCATGGTTGGTGAAGGTAAGTGGGAAATGTTGCAGTGCTTGTTACGGTCTTCGGACACTTGCAAGCTACAGCTCTGGACTGCTGCATTTTTTAAAAAAATGTTATTATTCGTTGAGCTGCGATGTATTGCTAATCTTTTGACACAGATTGCTCCAGTCTAATGACTTCCTAAAGCACGGGTGTCAAACTCGCAGCGTCACGTTGCCGTCATGTGATTTTTGCGACATTTTCCCCATTCGTGGATCTGGGGTATGTGCAGCCTGCGTGTGACACATCCAGCCTGCGGGGCCCCTAGTTAGACACCCCTGTCCTAAAGTATTGGATAACGGGCTGGTAATTATTGGTAATCCTTGACTTACGACCAAAATTGAGCCCAAAACTTCTGTGGCTAAGCTGGGCACTCGTTAAGTGAATTTTGTTTCATTTTACAACCTTTTTGCCACAGTTGTTAAGTGAATCATGTGGTCATTAAGTGAATCTGGCTTCCCCCATTGACTTTGCTAGTTGGAAGCCAGTTGGGAAGGTTACAGATGGGGAACACATGACCCCGGGACAGTGCAACTGCCATGAATACGTGCTAGTTGCCAAGCGTCCAAATATTGATCCATGGGTATGCTGCAATGGTCATTAAGTGTGAAAAGTGCTATTGTAATTTCAATCAGTAAAAATGGGTTAATATGTCAAGGAGTACCTATATGGGAATTAAAGTAGGAAAGAGACCTACGAGATAATCTAGTGTGGTCTCGGCCTAGTATGGGAATAACACTACAGCATCCCTAACCAATGGCCATGCAGCTACTAGTTAAATACTTAGAGTGAAAGAAAGATCGCCACCTCTAAGGCAGTCTGTTGTTTAATAACTCCTATTCCTAGGATGTTCTTCCTCATGACTACCTCTAATCTGTTGCTCTGTAATTTATGCTCATTATTCCTGAAAGGCCCCTGAACAAATCTATAATGTCTTTTATGTGACAGCGCTTCATATACTTGAGTACAACTATTATGTCTCCCCACAGTCTTCCCTTCTCCAGAACAAACACATACAACACCTCAATCTCTTTAAGTTTTCCCTTCCAGGCCCTTTGTCATCTTGGTTCCAGTTCTCTGGACATACCCTGATTTGGCAATATGAGTTCCTAAGATGTGGCACCAAGAACTAAACATTGTGCTCTTACCAATGTAGAATAGAGAAATGATGTCCTCTCTTGATTAAATCCTTCTGTTGATGCAGTCTAGGACTGAATTTGCTTCTTTTGCAGCTGTGCCACGCTATTGTTTGCTTGTAATCCACCACTTTCTGAACTCACACCTTTCATTTTTCCTTGCCATATGAAAGACTTTTCATTTATCTGTACTGAAATTCACCTTATTGTTCTGGTTAATCAAAGCCCTTCTGCATCTTGATACTATCCTCTTTGCTATCTCTCCTCATTTTTATCTCACAGGAATTTTTTCCTATTTATTAATTTCTCCTGCAAGTAGTTTATAAATATGAGGGCCTAGAATAGAATTCTCTATAAAATTCCTCTTTTAGTGACAAATTCTACGGCTACAACAGTAATGAAAAAGTAACTGTACAATCCTCACATTTATGACCTTCGCAGGTCCATAAACCAAAGAAAAACTGAAGCAAGATTGTAAGCACAGTGGCATTTTTGCTTAGTGATCGTTTCACATAACAACAGAGGCACAGGTCTCATTTGTGGCTTCTCTCATTCTGCTAAACGGAAACTGCTTATCATCATTACATCTTGACATGATGCCCTTTATATATTTTTGTGTGGGTATGATTGTTCTGAATCCAATTAATGCCAGTATCATTCAGTCTGTATTTTGGCATATTTTCCACTATGATCTCAAGGGAGGCTCTACTGAATGATTTGCTGAAATTGGGCCACAATATCTACCTCATTCCTATAGTTAATTTAATCATTTATTCTATCAAAAAAGGAGAGAAAGTGGATTGAGTTGCGTCTCAAAATATCAGATCATGCCATACAATGCATTTTGTTATTGTCTGGGAGAAACCAGATTTTTAAAAAAATGAAATATGAAGTGCCTTGTAAGTGCAGACAAAGACAATTGCTCTGCTAATTAATTGTAATGAAGGCTTCTCTAAATCACAAAGGAGTTAGGAAAAATGTTTTGAGAGTTATAACAAGCGTAATAGAGCTGGTATATATGTTTTTGTTTTAGAAGCAAGATGACTTTTAAATTTAATGATTGAAAAAATCATTAATGTTGCTTCATTCTCCACAGGTTTCCTAATTTCCATATGTGAATTTCCCCCCTAATCAGACGATAGGTTGTGTGTTTTATCCAGGTTTTTTTTTTAGTTTTTCTTCTGCTTGTGCATTTCCATTTATGCCACATCTTAGGTCCATAAACCCCTTTGGTGAATCTGTAATATTATCTATAAATAATTGGCTTTGATGGTTGATACATATCCAGCCCAGGACAAGCAGTAAAAAAAGCCGGTTTTGCTCCATAATTCATGTTTGTAATATGAATCTATATGGCAATATTTATGAGTTTGGGGTTTTTTGTTTTGTTTTAATTATATATGTGTGTGTGTGTGTGTGTGTGTATTAAGTATTTGCGGGTACTTACATGTGTGGTATTCAGCTTTGTTCAGGTGTTTTCCCACATCACTAAGGTTGTGCTTTTAAAGTTGTAGCAACGTTTTGGCAGAATCTCATCTGCCATCATCAGGCATTTAGTTAATGTGGTGTATTGTGTTCGTATATATCCTGCCTTTATTATCACCTCAGAACCGCATAAATTTAGGGGAGTGGAAATAATAGAAATCACCACACAAAAAGCAAGATGTTCCTCAGATGTACTGGACTACAGCGCTAATAATGCTAGCCCAGAAGAACCATTTGCCACAGTGGCTAAGAGCAGATGGCCCGTGAGCCACATCTGATCTATTATGGCCTGTGGGCCACATCCAATCTTTTGGCTGTCTCTGTCTGTGCCGCAGCAGTGGCCGCAGCAGCCCTGTTGGTTTGGCCCTCCACAAGAGTCCCAGTTTCCCATGCGGTCTCTTAGGAAAATTAGTTGCCCACTCCTGGCTGAGAAGACTGTGGGGTTTGCTGTTCAACTCTTCTTCATGGCACCAGGTTGAGGTGGCCTTACTGTGGTGCTTTCAAACTTTTCCCAGATTTGGAAACTGTTAAAAAAAAAAGTTCCCCAAACCTCGGGTCTAGAGGGGGTGTGGCTTCAGAATGGCGAGTGACAAGTTCCATTTTTTCTTCGGCATTTTAGTGATTAAAGGGGCGAGGGGAACCCACCCCACAGGGGATTAAGCTTTTTCATATATATTTTTTCTTAATCCCATGGAATCTATTCAAGTTCTCACAGAATTCTAAAAGTTTGGTGGAATTCAGTTTGAAAAACCCAATTAAAAACTGATTTAATTTTTTTGCATGGAAGAAAAAGTATATAAATGAATTGATTAATTTATCCCTGTTGGATAAACTTCCAAAATCCTGCTTTTTCTCTCTTTACTATGAATATGTTCCCTCAAGTTGAGTTTATCTAGTGGTACAAAGATGAGATTAATTTTTACTGTCCCTTAAATAACATTGCATTGCAAAACTCACTGGCAATACAGAATGAGAATGATACCAAAATTCGGGATCTGCATAGAGGCCCAGTAGAAATCTCTACTACATCCTGTGACTTAAGCACAGATGACGTAAGTTACTTTTAGTTAATGTGGTTTTCATATTTATTCTTTCCTCCCTCACAGGTACTTTAAGTCTTCTGGAACTTGGAGAGGATTACACATTCTCCTTGCCTTGTGCATATGCTCGGTCAATTTTGACAGTCCCCTGGGTAGAACTGGGAGGGAAAGTCAGTATTAATTGTGCAAAAACTGGATATTCTGCAAGTATTACATTTCATACCAAGCCTTTCTATGGTGGCAAACTTCACCGGCAAGTATTCCTGCTGGCAGGACTTTAAAAAAAAAATTTTTTTTTACTGCTGTGCAATATTTATTGTAAATTGATTGTGTGTGTGTTTCTGAAATACTCTTGTAACAAGATACTAGACATCAAAGTAATTATGTCTCAACTCATCTTTTTGTTAATGTTGAAAACTTGGAAAATGAATCGAAAGAAGTCAAATCATTTTTGTAAAATGCTTTTAAATTTAATTGCAAAGTAACCTTCAATGGCTTAACAAAATTATATAAATTTTGTCAGATTTAAGTTCCAAGCAAAAACATCCAATAAATGCCTTTGCTTAGCTTGACTCTAAGGCCATAATTGCCAAAGAGTATGTCTAGATAGGTATTTTCTTACTTTTCCCCCAGCTTTTTTAAAAAGAGGAATAATAGTTTCTTCAACTTTATTTGAAGAACCTTAATGTATCATCTATTCTGGAGCAGTGGTCGCCAAGCGGTGGGCCACAGCCCACAAGAAAATTTTGGTGGTCCGCAGAGAAATGTCACCCCCAGAGCACCCCCCTCAAGCATTTAATCCAGGCTGTGGGGGAACATAAGGCTGCGCTGCCCACATGGCACACGGGAACACAAGGCTTGTGTCGCTTGCATTAGGAACAATAAAAGGTAGTGAGGGGAGGGGAAAAAGGGCAGAGGGGGGAACTTGCCTGGCCACTGGGCTGCTTCTTTCTGCTTCTTTCTTCTGTTTTTGGCTGCATGGAAGGAAAGCAGCAAAAGCCTTTCTCTCCCCCAAACTCCGCCAGAAATGAGACTTTGGGACCCTGCAAGGAATTCTGCTCCAAGAGGCTACGCCGGCAAAGACTCGTTTCTGGCGAAGTTTGGGGGGAGAGAAAGAAAGACTTCTGCTGCTTGTGCTGCTTTCCTTGCATGAAGCCTGAGAATGGAGCTCAAAGGCAGGCTAGGAATGTGGCTGCCTTGGAGGGGATGGGGGTATGTGAGGGAGGGAGAGAAAGAGAAAGAAAATCACCAGCCCTCGAAGTTAGATGGTTTTAGGAACATTTGGAAATGGTCTTCCCAGTCCTAGTCTGAAAATACTACAGGTATCCCAGGTTACATTGTGCAGTTTTCTGCAAAACCTGATTTTCTAGCAGCCGACGGTTTACCAAGCCCGAATCAAGGTTTTCCAAGGGTTATTGTGACAGGTTTGACAATTGCTGCACTCATCAGAGCCTTCTCTACATGCCAGTATTCCAGTCAGAGGAAGCTCTTCTTGGCAGTGGTGTCTTCATTTCGGAATATTTCTCCCAGCCCCTGAAGTAGTGAAATGTAATACACATAGTCTATTACTTAGCAGTATAGAATTAGATTAAACAAAAAAACAAAATCAACTGCTTGATATCTTCATTCAAAATCGAGAAAATGTTCCAGCGACTGTGATTCTATAGAAATCTGTCTTTCAGAAGGGGATTGGTGTGACTTCCATTTCGGGCTTCTTCAGCGACGGACCGAAATCTGCGATCATGCGCGATTTTGATCCATGCTCACCACTGGAGCGCCCCGAGCCGCCTAGATTTGGGGCTGAAGCCACCCCATAGAGGTGGTGAAGGGGGGAGCGGGGTTGAGGAGAGCCGCATCTCTCTTCTTCAGCTGGCCATTACTCCCTTTCCCAAAGGCAGTTGCAGCGGTGGTCAGAAATGGCCACCTCAAAGAAGAACCTGACTGGACAAGATTGTACAGGAGGAAGTTTAAAGGAGAAAGTTTGACTGACCCGGTTGAATGGAGAACATCTATTTAAGGTACCTGGAACCAGAATTTTAAAGACTAATACTATTCCTAAAAAAAGATCTTAAGCGGCGAAAGAGAAAGGAAATGGAATTGGCTTTTTTCCCCTCTCATATTGACAGTTTTAATTGACTTGGAACGTTAAGAAGAAGAGATTCGAATAAGAAATTGATACTAATCCACTCTGACATTAATAGGCTATTTTTAGCTGAAAATAATGTTTCAAAGGGATAAAGATTCTTGGATAATTTAAAAATTTTCTTTAAAAAAGAAAGAAAGCAGAGGAGGGAAAAAGGAAAAAAGAGGGTGGAATCTGGAAAATGGAGGAGACCACCTGGAACTTAAAAAAATCGATAGTGGAATTTTAACAAGGCTTGCAAAAGATACATTGTAGCTGAAACTTTGTTACAAAATAACAAAGCCCCTGGACAGAGAAAGTGAGAAAAGAAGAAAGAAACAGTTTTGGATTATTGGATGATTCCTGGAATTTTGGATGGTGGATCCTAATGAAACAAAATAAAATCAATTGGGGGTTGTCTAAAATTTTTTAGAATGGCATCACTCCTTAAAGAATTAAAAATGAAACTTAAAGAACAAAAAGAAGCACAAGAGGGAAGAGGATCTTTTGGCTTCATATTTCAATTTTTAAAAATGGAGATTTTGAACTATGAAAAACAACAAGAAATGCTGGCAGAACAAGAAGGGTGGGATAAAGAAGAAGCCATCTTTAATGACTAAGCAACTTTAAGCGGGATAAAAAAGGGAAAGGGGGGAAAGGGAGTTAAAAACTTAAGCAACAACCAAAAAAAGTAGTTTGAAAAGCAATCATAATATCAGGAAGAAGCAGAACGGAGGATCACAGAAGGGAGAATCAGATAGGGAAATAAAAAGGGGAGGGAGAAGAAGAGAGGGAAGAGGGGAAGGAAAAGAAGCCACAAAGGACAGAAACAAGATATAAAGGTACAGGAAAAGCATACAAGAATTAAAGATATAAACCTATTTAAAAGACACAGAGACAATGGTTAAAATTTAACTTAAGGAGAGGATTCTACAAGGGTGCATGGGATAGCATTGTTATATTAGAAATAGAAAAGGGTTAGAAAATATGTTTAGATGATTAAAGTGGTAGAAAAGATTTGTATTGATGTGTAATGGAATATTTGTAAAGAGAATAAGGCTGAATGATTTAAAAAGAAAGTTAAAAAAACTGAAAAGAAACATGGAAGATTTTTATCAGTTGACAAGATGAATTTGAATAAGAATAATAATTTTATTGACTACTGTTAATAACTATTGTTTTTTATTGAAAGACAGTATTAAGTAAAATATGAAATATAGATGATTAAAGTGAAAGACAACTGCTATTACTAGGTAATGTTTGTTAAAAGAAATAGAAATGTAAACAATTGTTACTAATACTAATGGCAGAGCTGTACTTGAATAGAATAATTATTCCATTTACTATTGTTATACATATATACACAGATATATATGTTTTCTTAAATTTTCACGGGTATTTATATGTATGGTATTCAGCTCTGTTCGGGTATTTTCCCAAGTCATTATAGTTGTGCTTTTGAAGTTGTAGCGACGTTTCGGCAGAATCTCACCTGCAATCATCAGGCTTGTGATGATGACGAACACAGTACACAAGCCTGATGATGGCAGATGAGATTCTGCCAAAATGTCGCTACAACTTTAAAAGCACAACTATAATGATGTGGGAAAATACCCGAACAGAGCTGAATACCATACAGATATATATACATATATACTTTAGTGTGTATTTTTAAGGAAATGTACCAAGCAGAATTTGATTGAAAATAAGTATGTGTTATAAAATAGAGGTTAAAAAATGAATGTTATAGCTATAAAGGTGTAACTTAAATTTTTAGACAAGATTTGAAAGAAGATACAAAGTTGTTACACTCCAGTCTAGTAATTATAGGGGAAAATTTGTTTTGTGAGAAAAGATAATATGAAATTGTAAACAGGACAGATGAAAGTATAAAAACATTGATTAGAAAGATTTTAAAAATTAAAAAAAGATATGTAATTGAATTAAGAAAGGAATGAGATAATTTAAAATAAGGCTGTAGGAAGTAAAGAAAGGGAAACGCTATTGAAAAAATTGCAAAAATAGTTATAAGATATGGATTAGAATGTATAAGATAAATATGTATTGAGTTTATGTCTGTATGGAGTAGTGATAACCCAGGGTCATGCTGTTCTCAAAAAAACTTTATTTGTATTTATATGTTTTGTGAAAACTTAAATAAAACTTTTATTTAAAAAAAGGGGGGGATTGGTGTATGGTGTTCTATATGTAGTTTGGTCCTAAGTCATTCTACAGTGAAAGGATCATAGTTTGAAAGAAAAACAGAACATTCTAGAACAGGGGTGTCAAACTCAAGGCCTAGGGACAGGATCTGGCTCACAGGGTGCTTAGATCTGGCCTGGGGGCCCACCCTGGAAACAGCAAAGGAGCGGCCTGCAGTGTCTCTGCCAGTGAAAAGGGAGCTTGGGAGTGTCCTAGGCTCCATTTTGGGCCACAATGACCTTCTGAAACCTTCTGTCTGTGAAAATGCCTGTTTTTGCTAGCAGTGGGCTACATTGTGGCTCAAAATGGAGCCCAGGAGAGCTGTCATGGTTGAAAACGGAGCCTCAGTGAGTAACATAGAGCCCCTCCCAGGTCAAACAACCCTGATGCAGCCTTCAATGAAATTGAATTTGACCAACCCTGTTCTAGAGGACAATGGGATGGTCCATACCCAGAACAAGTTTATTGAAATTGGACCCTTTGCAGGAAATCAAAATATTATAGCATTGTTGCACAGCAGCATTTGGAAGTATGTGTATGTGTAGCTCCCATTTTCCATCTTTGGTTTATTTTTTTTCTTAGCTATTTTGTTTGTCCTTAGATATCCATCAGAGGTGGAGAAAAGGTATTCTTTAAATACTGCTGTAATAAGGAGTAGTATTTTTCTCAGGCATTATACATTCATTGTACATTTCATTAGGGAATATATTGCTAATGGTCAAAATTCTGCAAGATGAATTGCTTCTTTGCTTAAATAACGTTTTGTGATTTATTTTCTGGCTGTGGTAGTTTCATTTCTACTTGCTTATACTAATTAATTGTATTATTTGAATAGTATAAGTTCTGTATAACATTATATAAAATGAATTTAATTGATTTATACTGTAGGTAGAAAAGCAAGATAGATTTCCCTGATCAGTGTATCAGAAAAACTTGCAGTTTTTTTAATCCATTCCAAATTTTACTGCCTATTAGAATGTATACTGAGTATAATATCTCTTTTTAAGAGGAATCTTAGCTACACACTACAATGCAAGCAAAAATACTGTTTTGGTGGTATATTAAACTGGGCAAAGAGCCATTGTTATTTTATTCATTATACTTTTAACATTACAATATACCATCTGCTTTTAACAGTATATTTATTATCCTGTATTGGGTGATTATTAATACTAAAAACAATTTTATTTATTTTAAAATATAAAATTTATTTTACATAAAGATTAGTGAAGAGAATGCAAAAAATGAACAGTTTTCATTAGCATTCGAAATGCAAGTTGTTGTTTTTTAATAGGGATATAAATAAGGTTACAGGCAGTGGCCATTTATAACTCTGCCAAGTTCTGCATTACTTCTTGTTTATAAATTTGAGCAATATATCATTGTCATCTCCAGGTTATCTTTTATCACATCTTTTTTTCTGCTGCTTTCAGGGTCACGGGTGAGGTGAAGCAGAATGCTACTAACACAGTGGTTTGTAAAGTACAAGGTGAATGGAATAGTATCCTTGAGTTCACTTACAGTAACGGAGAAACTAAATGTATGGATTTGTCAAAGTTGTCTGTGACACGGAAAAGGGTGCGGCCCATAGAAAAGCAAGGGCCATTCGAATCCAGGTGAGAGAAACTGTTTTCAAAATGATCTCTTAATGGAATATAACTTCAGATGCCTACAGTATGTAGCTCAGGCTATACGATTCCGCTCATTTTCAACTGAAGATCATTATTTGACCTGCCAGCATTTGTGCATGTGTTTTGTATGTCTATTACAATAGGCAAATTATGGCCTGCAAGCAGCATGTGGCCCTCAGAATACATTTAATTTTAGGCTATTGGATCTGAGAGGAGGGACCGGCCTTAGCTGCTTTTAAAGAATAAAACCGCAAGTAGTTCATTGTCTAGAGGCTTTTTGCTCCCATTCATGAATTTAAAAACCTGAATTGCGCCTACTGAATGGACTGGAAAATTGGCTCTGACCCTTGCTGGGATATTACTGTTTTTCTGATGATGGACCTTCCAGTGTCTAATTGGTTGGGGGAGCAAGATGCAGCCCTTCACCAAGGAAGAGCTGTCTACCCCTTTCCTGGGATTGTTCCTCAGTGCAACTTGTCCATTCAGTGCCACCATCTGTTTTCAGTTGTATCTAACTTGATATATAATGGCAGTGGTTTACTTATTTTTATCAAATGTGTCCAATTATTAAATATTGAGTTTTCCAATCTTTTATTTTAAGAGAGACATATCCACATAGGAAATGCAGGGAGGCCTTAACTCTTAAGTGGGTGATAGTTTCAATCTAGTGCACATTGAAATATAACCAATTGTTGGGCATTTCCTTGTGTCTTTCAATCCCCCTTTACATAAATCAGAGAGGAATCATCCCTTCTCTTAATTGGAAAACTAACCACAGATACAGATATGACATGTGTCTCCTCAGTGACAACAGTTGTTTTTGGAACGTGGGGTTTGTGGTGATCTTGAAATACAGTGCTAAATTCCTTACTTTGGGTGGGGAGGGACATAGTATCTTGGACATTGCAGGAGAATGCTGGAAGAAATTACACATGGGCTGTTTGTTTAGTGCTAGTGTGAGATTTCAGGGGTTAGTTGGGCAGAACTTTCAAAGATGACCTTCTAATCCAGTGTTTCTCAACCTTGGCAACCTTAAGACATGCGGTGGACTTCAACTCCTAGAATTCCCCAGCCGGCATGCCTTAAAGTTGCCAAGGTTGAGAAACGCTGTTCTAATCCTTTGCCTTACAATGATTGTTTGAGCTGAGATAGGTCTGAGGGGGGATATTTGTAAGATCAGGGGAGTGATTAACAAAAAAAACAAAGGATGAAACAAGTATTCATTCTGGTTTAAAGGCTCTATTTTTAGAGAACACAGTGTTTCGATGAAGAAGGTGACAATACCTGTTTTTCGCCCCATGGGATGATAATAAGTGAATTGTGGAACGAGAATGGGAAAGGGCTGAGGAAAATTTAAAGGTAAAAGTGGGAAGGAAAAAGAATACCCATAGTTTTAACCAAGAGATTAGAAAGGTTTCTTTAGCAAGAGAGGGTATTCCAGGACCCAATTGAGGGGCAAAGCAGAGCTGAGCAGCTGTTGGAAAGAAGCACTTATTTTCAGCCTATTAATCATCCAATACTTGAGAACTGTTGGTTTGTTTTTTGGTTCAAATAAATCTATGATCCTAGCACCTGAAGGACAGCAAGGGCAGGTTCCTGGAGTATTCAATAATGTCTTTCTCCATTCTGTTTATACTCGTGGTCTTGCATTTAGTAAAGGTGGCAAACAGCCTCAGTTTAAATTCCCTTCCTTCCTTTCAAATTCAGGAAGCTGTGGCAACACGTGACGGAGTCCTTGAGGCAAGGGGACATTGAAAAGGCCACAGAACATAAGAAAGCCCTTGAAGAACAGCAACGAAATGAGGAGAGGCTCCGGATGGAGACAGGCACCCCATGGCAGACGAAATACTTTGTTAAGGATGTAAGTAATGAAACATAAACAGAAAAACAGAAAGGTGAACCTTCAAAACCCAAATAGGGCCATTGCGGTATAGCTTTGAAATATCGTGGAGGCCTCAGCTACTGGTTCCCCTGTATGAGTTTCAATGCTTGCAGCATTGGGTAGCACGAGGGTATCTTTCCAGGAGGGCATTTTCTCATGCCTATTTTTATTTCTTGGCATTGCACACAGTCTGTTATCTAAACAGAAGAACAATGCAAGATAAGTTCCTTCTTCCATAGATATGAGATGGAAACTCCTTAGCCAGTGCCCAGCGGGCTTCTTCAGATACATTCAGGTCCCCCTTACACTTTTTCTCCCTCTGCTCTGGACATGTTTGCCATGTGCAAAGGAAGCTGAGAAGAGAGATTGGTTGCAAGCGCTGTTCTCTTTTGTTCCGCTCCTGTTCCTCCACACACACCCTGCCCCAAGTATATTTTTCCCAGCCCCCAGAAGAGAAGAGATTCACACCTCTTCTGTTCGTTTTACAAGTTTTCAAATGTAGCTTTGGTTTGGCTTCTTTGTAGAATCATAAGAGTTGAAAGGAAGGAGGGGCAGTTCCAGCCACAATCCTCTGTCCGGTGCAGGGCTTTAAGGCTTGTGCTGAGAAATAGTTTGGCACATATTCAGAGGGAAGCTTAGTAAATGCTTCTTTGTTTGCTTTTCTGTCTCCTGCTGAACTGAAATCTGCCTTGTTGTAATTCAAGACTCTTATCCCACTCTAGACATTAGAGAAGGGATCATGGCTTTCCTCCAAGCGATCACTCTTCAGGTGGTGAAGTGTGATCACCTTATCTGCCCCTTAACTTTTACCAAGGTTTATCAAGCCCGTTTTTCTTAGATTCTCCTAAGGTCCAGTCCCTGCATTTTTCTGATAGTATTTCTAGAACCGGACACAGTATTTGGGGATCAGGCTTAAACAATGTGAAATGGTTGGATAGGATAATACGATAATACAATAAGAATTCAGAGGAAGGTTTTGGTCAGTCTGGCCTGTTAACTTCAGCCTTGGTTCTGTAAGTATTCAAATTGATTATATACCTCAGGGGAGAGGATACAATTATACATTAATGTGAGGAAGTTAAAAGCCAAGTTGCTAAAACTTTACCTTTCTTCCCATGTGCACATAGCATGAACTACTTAAAATACATCACAGTTATCGACTGACACAATTCCTTGTCAAATATGAAATTGACAAAATACTCTTGCCTTCTCTTTATTGTAAAACTGCTGTCCAATCTCAAGACTGCGATAGACTTCATCTGCCTCCTTTCATTCACATTTATTCCCTGAATTGCTGATGGAGATTGGCAGTAGCTAAGAGGGCTCATCATGGCTGGAATGGGATTTAACAAGGCACCTATACTGACTTATAACACAAGTTCAAGTCATTAGCACAAGTGTAACGTGCTAGGTAGGAAAATGTCTCAAAACTGACACCAGACCAGATTTCCTGCGGCTCTTTGAAGCTTCAGGTAACTCATTAGTTCTTTTAGATCAAATACAACCCATAGTTTTCTCCTGTGAGAATAAGTTCACGTTGTCCTGGGCTCCCATTACCACTTTTTTTTCCTGTCTCCATTCATGTCCACCAGAGGGCAGTCTTCCCTTTAAGTTTTAAACCATCCACTGTTGCCTACAATGTCCAAACTTGGTCTGCTGTGGCTTTCATCTACAGTGAGTGGGAATAATCAAGTTATAGTTTGGGATCTGATATGCAGAGCTACAGACTATTTGATGCTTAGGGCAAAGTGTGATTGCTGTAGGGTTAATGAGGAAACCATTCAAGTATTCAATCCATTCTCTCTCTGCAGGGAGATGGCTGGGTTTATTATAACCCTCTCTGGAAAAGGATGCCTGCAGGACAAAATCATGAAGTGGACACTAACTAGATGCATTTCTACATAATAATTCTTCTCTTTTTGTCTAATCTGTACGACTTCCAAAATGCTGTATCTTGACTGAATCCTTTTGGATTTTTATACAATTGCACAAAATTAAATAAGCAGAAAAAGAATAAAACTTTTAGGGCACTTTAAAGTTGTAGGAAATCAAAAGGTAGGAGAAAGGACATTTCTGGCTATGTTTCTGCTCCCTCGTTTTAAAAACCAACCACCTTTATTTGGACATTGCCTTTTTAAGCACACTCTGCAAAAGCTGCCTAAGATTTCTTTAAAACAACAACAACAACAACAACAAACCAACTAACTTAAATGCAGAGGCATTGAGAATTGGCTAGGCTATTTTGCTCCAATGGATATACATCCGGAATAAAACCAGAACAGTGTTTTTAAAATCTCGGGTTCAGTTTGCACCCATATCTGAACTACTTTAGTGCTCCTGTAAAGAGAAGCCACTTTTTTTGCTGCTTTGGATTACCTTTTGCTGAAAATCATGAAGAGGAAAACTTTTCATAGATCTGACCTTGAAATCAGTGTTATGGGATGCCTGGATCAGAACTTGATACTAATTTTTAAAGTTGTTTCTTGGAGGGCAGTGCGTGCATAGCTGTGGAAGAATGGGGGATTCGTGTAAGCTACGTCGTATTTAAAACATTGTAGTGTAGATTAGAATTGTTAAGGGTTTTTTTTCCCTCCTTCCTGCCTGCCTGCAAAAAAATAAAGTGGAAGAGGAAGATGGGGCAGAGGGTAAAATTCAGACCAATTTCCAGCTGATTTTTTTTCCAGCCTCATTTCCTTCCTGAGCTGTTTGTAATTGTTTCACGCTGTAAATACCATGAAATTATTTAGTCTCCTTATAAAAGAAGATTGAGACTTGAATTATGCAACATTTTTTTTAAAAAAAAAGCTACTTCCTTTATCTCTCTGCCCCTCTCTCTCCTTGCTCCTTGGGGCATCAGCAAAAGTGAGTTAGTGTTCTGAGCTGTCCAGGCAGAGTAATTTCCTTTCTGTTCTCTGTTCAAGGTCAAGCATTTGTATGGGCCCATTGAATAGAAGGACTGTACCTTTAATTTTTCTATAGTACCTGAAAAGGCTTGCTTTTTTGCTGTGGGGGTGCATACAAAACCAAATGCAATCTGATATCAGGAACCCATGGTCAGGTAAATGTACCCCTTGTTTTTATATTACCAATATTTTATTGAAGTCCAAGAATTGCTGGCAATTAAGAATAGTACTGATTTATGGCTTTCATTCTTATTACTATGAGCTACCTTAATTTTTCTAAGAGTTGTGCCTTACTCTATTTCTTATGATGTAGTCTTCCAATCAGTGTATATACCATAGTCAACAAAAACAAAATAGCCTCTTCCTTCCATCATGAAAATGTGTGCGTATGTGTGTTTGTCAAGTGCTTTTATTTTTCTTCCATACACAGGGATATATTAGTATATTTAACCACCCAAACGTGGTTAAATAACCACGCTTGTATTCCACAAAGGCTAAAAAGAACTCAGAGGAATGAGCTGCATACAGGTTGATATTCCCTTGTATTTCTTTTTTTTTCTTTTCTTTTTGTCGTGAAATGCACTGAAACCTTACTGTGAGTTGTGTATGATACCATGTGTGATTAACGGGGAGGGACGGAAATAAAATGATCAAAAGGAACTTTTTGTTTTCTCTGCTTTAATAATAATGAAGTAATCAGCGCTGATTGTACTTGGAGCTGCAGAGTGTGGATGCTAAGTTTCCTTTTAATTGCGGATACTGTAAGTATCTCTCTTCTTCCTCCCTTAGAAAAACTCACGTGCCAGTTTATGGCGACTCTAGGTAATTGAGATCTTGCAAGCAAGCACGCGGCTTTCAGGATCGTTAGAATTCTGTTGAGTAACAATGTACTTGGAAATATGTGAACGTTCAATGAGAGGTGCCAATCAATGGGGAAAAAATGTCAGACAGTTTATAACTTTAAACAAATCTATCCCAAAATAAGTTTCCCCAGTTTCCATAGAACTTCATTTTGGTTATGATATACGCATTGCAGACAGTCACATATATGTAAATAACTGAAACTTATGCATGTAGAAAGTTTTATTATGTAATCCAATTGTAACTCAAGCTTTATATCAGGATGATATAAATGAATTCCCTGAATTCACAAGGAAAACTAAGGAACTTGGATGAGAAGGATGTTTTGTGCTGAAAAGTCCTAATGGCTGTTTAGGGGACCAGATAAATTGGCTTGAAATAGATAATTGGTTTATGCTTCTTAGATATAGGGTGGGGGGAGAATTAAAGAACAAGCGATTCACATTTTCTTCAGTTAAAATATGGACTGGCTGTAATGGAGAAAAGATTGTTTCTAAGCAAAATTCACGAGGTTACTTCAAGATTGAGCTAACAGATTTAAATTTTGGACTCATATCGGTTAACAGTTTCTTTAAATGATGTAACAGAATGGTTCACAGCAAAGACATTGGGTTAACACATTCCAAGAAGTGATTTCTAAACCATTCCTTTAAACCCATAATGGCGTGGTTCCCACATATGTAAGACGCAAATCATGGCTTTAAAACGGTGATGGTGGTTTTTATATGTCACATTTAAACCCAAAGCCAAACTGTAATCTGGCTTGGTGCATTATCTGAATCTCTATTAAAACTAGGAAATCTGTGATAAGAATTTGGTTATTAAACAATAAGACCGCTCAACTTTTACCCTCTTAACTTCTGTAAAGTATTCTTTAGAAAAACAGATAGACTGGGTCAATATTTAGTCCATCTTGTAGAATTAATGTTTAAGAAGAAAAATGTTTAAAATGCAAAAACAAATGCCTTGTGCATCTGCTTTAGCATGAGTGGTCTTTATTCACACAGCAAGGTTTACCAGTGCAGTAGCCCTTATAGTACCACTTTCCATTCTGCTGACGTGAAATCTGCAGAGTGATTCATTCTTGGAATACTGTTTTATTTCACTACATTTTAAAAAAGTATTAAATGATTAAGATTCTGTGTTGAAGCAAACCTTAATATAATCTAATATAAATGGGTCTTACACATTTTTTTATCTGTCCAGGAGACTAAATGATGGGGCATATATTTCTTGGAAGACATGCCCTATTGGTGGTTCTGTCCTGCTTTTATTTCTCTAGTCATTGGATGTTCCTGTCATTATTTTGGTTCTCATCTGTTGAACAACCCATTTTGTTTGCTTCATTGTCGATGCTGTTGTTGTTGAGAATGTCATCACAATCTGTTTGTTCCATCAAGTTGAATCGCTCTGCAACACAATGAGCTGTAAGTCTAGCTTCGGGGTCATGATCCCAACATTCTGTGATGGTGTCGCACAGAAAATGCATTCCCTGAAATGAACAAGAAGGAAACTATTATGTAACTTCCATGCTGTAAATCCATAAAAGTAAGATTCCTAGATCTAACTCTTACTGGAAATTTCATACAGGTCAATTTGCAATATTTAGACATTCTAATTTTATAATGGTAATTTTTTTTTGAAAATTTTATTTGGGTTTTCACAAAAAAACATAATACAAATAAAACATCTTTTTTTGAAAATAGCATGGTCCCGGGTTATCAGTTCTTCATACAGACACAAACTCAATTTCATGCTCATTTTTATGTTTTATTCCATATCTTATTACTGTTTTACATTTTCTACATAGTTTTTCCCCTTTTTTAATTTTCTCAACTTTATTTTTGATTATCTTATGTCAATTCAAATCATTTTATTTATACTTTTGTCTGTCCTGTTTTAATTTCATATTATCTTTTCCCATTGGTGGGAATTGGTGTATGACACCTTTATATCTTTTAATTTTATCCATTCAACTCTTATTTAAGCTTCAATGTATACCTTTAAGATTATAACATTCAATATAATACATAATATTCCAATCGAATTCTGCTTGGTACATTCTTAAAATACACACTATATTCTTAAAAATAAAGATTATATTTATTTATTTATATATATATATATATATATATATATATAGATCTTTGGTTGTTCGGGTTTTCTCCGCGTAAGATTCAAGTATCTAGGCAACGCTTCGATGAAGTCTCATTCATCATCTTCAGGCTTTTGTCTCCGGCTCTGTGCTTCTCAGAGTAATGTGAGATTGCAGCTGCTTCCTCCTTTTAACTGCCAGTGGGGGTGGGACTTGATTGGGTGGGGGCTTGGCTGTGTTCTCATTGGTAGGGGGTTTGGCTGTGTTCTGATTGGTTGGGGGGTTAGCCGTGTTCTGATTGGTTGGAGGCATGTTCTGTTCAGGTGGGGTTTTCTTACGCGGGAGAAAACCCGAACAACCAAAGATCCACATACAAATACCCGCGAGAACCTCAGAAAACAAATATTGCACCTCTACGGGGAGGAAACCCACCATCTGACCAGGACTTATGAAAAACTTGAAGTCCAAAGAGCCTCCATTTTATGTGACCTTGCATTCCTATGCAACTGCCGAGATCAAAATTTAATTCCCACAAGCTTCCAATTGAAATTCCACACCAACACAGCAGCCACTAAACGCATCCTTAAAAGAACAGAACTGGCCCTAATTAGAAATGAACTTCACACGAAAAGGTTTCTCCTAGACCAAATCAACAAAGATCTCCTCACACTCCACCTCAGACTCAGCAACAAGATTCACCCTCTACTTTGGGACAAATCCAAACAACTCGCTGTCTGAGAGCCGAAACACAGACCACCCTAAAGACAGACACACACACCAACAAACTCAGGAAACTACAACAATGCCAGAAACCAACTCCCCCTCCCCACAGCCACACATGAAACAAACATTGCACAACATCTCAGACAAGATCCTCACTGAAGCTGAAACCAAGGTCCTTTCAAAAGGATTCAACTTTGCTGTCGCTCCCAAACACATCCCCACAGAAACCATCATATGCGGAGTTGAAACCAGCCTGACCAAAACCAACCCTGATGATGCTAACAAAATCAGACTCGAAATCACCAACATCCTCTGCACTAGCAAACCACCCAAAAGCAACTTATCCAAAGAAGAACAAACTGCACTACTTAACCTGAAAGAAGACACCAGCATAATAATCCTACCAGCAGACAAGGGCAACGCGACAGTGGTTATGAACACATCTGACTACCAAACCAAGCTAACCAACCTACTCCAAGACCCCACATACAAACCCCTAAAGACAGACCCCACCACCTACCTAGAAAAAACTACCAAATCCAAAATAAAAGCCTCCCCCATCAGTGAAGAAATCCAGCAAGGAATCATACCCAGAGAAAAATCATCCAGATGCCCCAAGCTTTATGGTCTCCCAAAATACACAAAGAAGGAACCCCACTCAGACCAATAGTCAGCTCCATAGGCTCACCTCTACAAAACCTGGCCAAATTCCTCGCCAAACAACTACAACCCTATGCAGAATCCATCAACTCACACGTAAGAAACTCATTCCAGTTCATCGAGATCATAAAGAAACAAAACTTACAACCTAGCGACCTACTAGTAAGCTTGATGTCATATCCCTCTTCACCCAAGTGCCAATAAAAGAAGCCTTGACAGCCATCCAAAACAAATACAACCCCCCAAGCACATCCTAGATCTAATCAACCACTGCCTATCCAATACATACTTCACCTACAATGGACAAAAATACAAACAAATAGAAGGAGCACCCATGGGATCACCCCTCTCACCTGTCATCGCAAACCTCTACATGGAACACTTTGAAACACAAGCTCTAGAAAAATACGACCACAAACCCAAACTCTGGCTCAGATACGTAGATGACACCTTCATAATCTGGCCACACGGGAAAGAAAAACTGAACAACTTCCTCACATACCTCAACAGCCTACACCCCAAAATACAATTCACCATGGAAACAGAAGCCAACAATCAACTTCCCTTCCTAGATGTCTTGGTATACAAAAGATCCAATGGCTCCCTAGGACACACCATCTACCAGAAGAAAACACATACTAACCGCTATCTACATGCACTCACACCACCACCCAGCACAGATCAATTCCGTAGCCAAGACACTCATCTCCAGAACAAAATGCTTAGCCGATGAACAACACCAAAAAACCGAACTACACACTCTCACCAACGTACTTACAGCCAATGGATTCCAAAGAAAGAAGATTACCCACCTAATCCAAAAAGAAACCCCAACCAAAATCCAAGACAGAGAACAAGAAAACGGCAAAGCCCTCCTCCCATATATAAAGGCACTACAGACAAAATTAGCAAGATCCTCCAAAAACACAACATCAAAACAGCATTCTGCACAAACAGAAAAATATCCACCATACTAAGAAACCCCAAAGACAAAATCGAATTAGAAAACCAAGGAGTATACGAAATCCCTGCACTGCCTGCCCTACCACATACATTGGACAAACTAACAGAAGAATAAGTGCACGCATTGAAGAACATAAGAACTCAATCAAAAAAGAAGAAAGCGACCTCTTCCTGGTCCAACACCTCAAAGCTACAGGACATGAAATTGATTTTAAAAATACCAGAACCATCGCCAAAACCGAACACTTCAACAGCAGAATAATCAGAGAAGCCATAGAGATAGAAAAACGCCCACACAGCATGAACAAACGAGATGACACCTCCCTCCTTCCAGACATTTGGAAACCTGCCCTCATGAACAGACGATTACCTAACATGAAGAAGGACACCAGACCCACACCCATGAGAGCCACACAAGATACCACCACCACACTTCCATATAGAAAACAGACTCCCACCCATTCAGAAAATGAGACACGACCATGGACCAGAAGCTGCACTGCAGCTGCATCACTACCCACTTCAAACCCCTCTGAGCCATACATGAAGCAAACCGACACCCACTATGAAGATGCAGCAGGACCACGTACTAGAAGCCAAACAGCAAGATCACAACTCACCAGCTCAAATCCCCAGCAACTAAAACTAACCTGAGCACAACCAAGCCCCCACCTGAACAGAACACGCCTCCAACCAATCAGAACACGGCTAACCCCCAACCAATCAGAACACAGCCAAACCCCTACCAATGAGAACACAGCCAAGCCCCCACCCAATCAAGTCCCACCCCCACTGGCAGTTAAAGGAGGAAGCAGCTGCAATCTCACATTACTCTGAGAAGCACAGAGCCGGAGACAAAAGCCTGAAGATGATGAATGAGACTTCATCGAAACGTTGCCTAGATACTTCGAATCTTACGCGGGAGAAAACCCGAACAACCAAAGATCCACATACAAATACCCGCGAGAACCTCAGAAAATATATATATTCAATTCAATCATTAATATTCATTAAAATCTTAACATCTTTAACATTTCTTTTCAATTGAATATCATACTTCCTTGGGAACACTTATAAACTTTCCATAATTAATTATCCCCCCCCCCATATTTCTCTTCACTTATGTTTTATAAATCATTAATAATAATTAAAATGTTCCCATCCTTTCCTAATTTAATTCTCTCATTCACTTTATTTCATTTATTTATTAACAAACATTCCACTGCATTACGATAAATGTTTTATCCATCATTTTAATCATATTTTCTAAAATTATTTCTATTTGTAATATAGCAATACTATCTTATGTACCTTTGCAGAATCCCTTTTACAATTAAGTTTTCACCCATTATCTCTAATCAGGCTTATACTTTCAATTCTTATACCTTTTCCCTGTTTCTCTATATCTTGTTTCTGTCCTTTATAACTTCTTTTTCTTTCCTTCTTCCCCCTCTTCTTCTCCCTCCCCTTTTTACCCCCTTGTCTCTCTACTTCTAATTCTCTCTTCTGTAATCCCCTCTTCTGTTGCTTTCTAATATTATACTTATTTTTCAAACTATTCTTTTTTTTTCAAATCTTAAACTTTTCATTCTCTTTCCCCCCTTTCCTTTTCCCCCCCACATAAAATCACTTGATCATTAAAGATGGCTTCTTTGTCCCAATCTTCTTGTTCTGCAAGTGTTTCTTGTTGTTTCTCATAGTTCCAGATCTCCATTTCTAAGAATTGAAATACGAAGCCAAAAGAACCTCTCCCTTCTTGTGCATCTTCTTTCCGTTTTTTAAGTTCCATTTTCAGTTCTTCTAAGAGTGATGCCATTTTAAACACTTTTAAACAACCACCCAATTGATTTTTGTTATTTAAATGCAATAACCAAAAATCCAAAAATCACCAAGTAATCCAAATAATCCAAAGCTGTTTCTTCTTCTTTTTTCCACTTTCTCTTCCTGGGGTTCTATTATTTTGTTGCCAAGTTTCAGTTAAAATGTATCTTTTAGGAATCTTGTTGAGGTTTCACTGTTAATTCCTTTTAGTTCCAGGCAGTCTCCTCCATTTTTCCAGATCCTGCCCTTTTATTCTTTTTCTCTCCTTTCCTGCTTTTAAAAGCTTTTAAGCATCCAGAAATCTTTATTATCTCTTTGACATTTTATTTTCAGCTTAAATGCCTATTAATGTCAAAGTCGATTTTTTTTTTTCAGTTTCTTGCTTAAGTCTCTTAGCAGTCAGTATAAGGAAGGGAAGAAAAAAAACCCCAATCCTTTCCCTTCCATCTCTCCTTCGCTGCTTCAAAATCTTCTTTGAGAACAATGTTATTTTCTATAGTTTAAATTGCAGGGTACCTTACGTTTGTTGCCTTTTCAGTTTAACCTGGTCAACCAAAACTTTCTCTTCTACCTTCCTCCTGCACATTCTTTTCCAGTTGAGTTCTTCTTTGAGGTGGCCATTTCTGACCACTGCTGCAACCGCCTTCGGGAAAGGGAGTAATGGCCAGCTGAGGAGGAGAGATGCAGCTCTCCTCAACCCTGCTGGCAGTCTCCCCACCTCTTCACCACCTCTATGGGATGGCTTAGCCCCGAAACCAGCCGGCTCGGGGCACTCCAGCAGCAAGCACGGATCGAAACTGCGCACAATCGCAGTTTCGATCCATCTGTGAAGGAACTCAAACCGGAAGTCCAATTTTATAATGGTAATTTTGTGGCTAGGATTTACTCAGAGGCACCACAAATATGGTGGGATGAGTGCCTATACAGTAGCATTCATGCTTAATTGTTGCCAAGAGACATCTTGTCCATTGTAAATCTCTCTCCAGTCCCTTCCCTAGTGTAAATTTCCATTTGATAAAACTATAACATTCAACTATTCTGCAAACTTAGTTCCACAATTAAAGCTACAATTTAGTTGAAAGTGCCATATTTTCTTGATGAGAGAATTGCTTGAATTCATGACTATTCCCTCTCATCCACTCCAAAATCATCCAGCCAACCTAACAATACAAACAAACCTTTAAATGTCCACCATCCCACTTTGACAATGACAGAACCTCATGTCATTGTCTCCATCCTATCCCCAACTTCCTGCTAAGGCATCCTAAAGTGGTCTTCATTTATTCTAGGTTGGAAAGGATGTTTTCTTTTCCCCAATGCAAAATTTCTCACCTAGATAGTCTAGGGTGCTTCATTGACAGGTTTGGAGATGACACCTCCAAGACCATGATCTGCACAGGTCCAACTGAACTCATATTTTTCAGTACAGGTTCTTTTGGTTCCTGGATGCTGTAGGAGTCAAGGCTAGGTGGAAAGCACATTATAACCTATACATTATTTTGTGCTTTCCAGTCCATGTGGATTCCTAGTGACTGCTTGAATTAGTCCCTGCAGTTTTCTTGCCAAAATTTTGTGCCTAAAGTGGGACTAGAAATGAAACTCTCCCAAGTTTATAACCTGGTTCCCTAACGATTGTGTGCCTCCGTAAAATGATCTGCCTTATAAAATCCTCATGTGTGCATATATCAACTGTTCTGCCTCTAACACACAAAATAGGCATTCAGATACTCTCTGCTTCCTCCTCCTAATAATACTAGAAAGCATGAAAATAGAAAAGAGTGGTGGCTGCACTGAGAAAGGAAGAAGTGAAACTTGACAGAGATGAAGTAAGGGACCCTTAACGTTATTAGCAAACATTTAAAATTCAACAGGCAAATAGCTCTTTCGAAGCAGAAAGGCTAATCTTTAAAGGCATCCAAGCGTTAATTCATAGGTACCTGGGGGTTTCCTCTGCTTTTCAAATCTTCAGCTGCGTGAAGGGACTCTACTAGTCCCTACTGGAAAAAAAAAAGTGATGGAAAGAGAGGATAGTCTTGAAATAACAGAAAAATTTAAAAAATGAAGTAATAGCTGTGCCTCACAGAATTCTGCACTCTAACTTTAAAAAGTGAGTCTTTGTATGAATAGCTAATTTTAGGGTAGAATTTTTACAAAAAAATCTAGCCCAGATGGTGAGGTGATATGGATTACTTTATTTTTGCAGTTGCATATAAGAACAAGAGAATGGTACCAAAGCTGTCTCTTGATCAGTTATTGTAAGCAAGGCAAGTTTTCCATTTTCTTCCTTTTCAAACTGCACTTCTTCATTTTGCTTGCTGAACACAGGCTCAAACTATCCTAAGTTCCTGTCAAAGGTAACAGCTGGATATTCCACCTTCCCACTGTGATGTCCAGCACAACTTATCCATATCCTGCTATCAGGACAGACCATGTTTTTCCCACCTGAATTATACCCAGGTTCAACCTTTGCAGATACAGTGCATTCAGAGAGTATTTAAACCCCCTTCACTTGTGTCAATTTTGTTATGCTGCAGCCTGATTCCTTAGTTGTTGAAATTCAATTTTCCCTCTCATTCATCTACACTCAGTACCACATAATAACAAAGTGAAAACAGAAGTTTAGAAATGTGTGTAAATTTATTAAAAAGAAAAAATTGAAAAATCACATCGACATACTTCTGTTTTTTTCTTTTGGGGGGTACTATGTGTAGATGAATGAGAAAATGAATTTCAACAACTGTAGAATCAGGCTGCAGCATAACAGAATTGACAAAAGTGAAGGGGGTCTGAAGACTTTCTGAATGCATAGTAAGTAGGAATCGGCTAAATCTGGTGCTGCCATTTTCATAAGTATTAATACTGTATTTTAATTGCAAGTTAAGATGCCACAGATGATAGATTCCAGATGATAGTTAAAAAGAACAGAGCCTGCTTACAGCTTTTATATTTCATGGTTTACAATAATGTTAGCATAACTTAAGCTGAAACAAAAGGCTTACTAAAGTATCATTTTGCAATGACCAAAATTCCCTATATTGTTCATTTGGCAGTCAAATTAAGGGTAATACATAAAACATACATAGAAGAGCAATATGCAGTCATAACTTGGTATAATCCTGTACGTTATCTTTTATACATTTTGATTCAGTAGAGTAAATTAGGGTTTAATAAGGCAGGATTTTTATCTAGTGGCTATTTCTTGACAACATTATTTCAGAGGACATCCAGTATTGCATTTGGTACCATCTATTAAAGCTGAAAGATGTACAGTGGATTCCATCAACTTAAACTGAAAATGAGTGTTTTGAATGCCCACCTGGGTTTTAAAACATTGAATACACAGGGCACCTTTTTTCCTCTACAAATAGAAAAATAGCTATAAAAATTATTTGAGAAAGTGAGTATTCCAAAAAATTGAATCTTCCCAGAGTCTTCTAAATGTTTCAGTTCTCCCATCTTGTCCCAGATTCTTCTTGCAAAATTTGTTTTTCACTTGGATTTGGTTGCCTCGCAACACCTGAAATATCAGCCCTTCCCAAGAAGGCAGCCACCAACAGGATTGTTAGTCCACAGCTCCACCCACAGGTAGCATGGAGGACATTCAGCTGTGGAAGGTTGGAAAAACTATTGCAGTGTCCAGCCAATCAGCTGTTCTTCAAAGAGAGAGGTGCATTATTAGCTGTTCTTCAAACCTGGTGAATTATTAGTTAGCAAATTACCATACGTAAGGGTACATACATACATAAGGCTATAAACTGGTGGGAAGTAAAAAAAATGTTGGAAGAAGAAAATAAAATACTTATATATTAGTGCCAAGAAGATCACTGGTACATGTCCATATAATCATCAATCAGCTTAAGGATAAGGCTTTATTTTTATTTTTAAAAGATAGAGACATGACTTGCCTTAACTCAGCAGATACATGCATGCGTTATAGAAATTGTACTGATTCAGAAATTAAATAGAAAAAGGGTATTGATAATTATGTTGAAATACTACTAATATTTAATTATGTTTAAATATCAATTACTACTGTTAGGTTGCTTATTATATTAAGGCTTGCTGTTGTGAGATGTTTAAGGCTTAAATAATCACTTGCAGCAATAAACAATGCATGTTGCCTCCAGAATACCCTAGCAACAATGTCGGATAAGTTCAAATATTTCCCACAAGTCTAAAACATTCCTAAGTACACCTTGAAGCAACCTCAAAATGGCTTATAAATCATATGAAGACCAGGATAAAAATATTAGCTAGCAATGGTAGAACAAGCCAGTTTAGTGTAGTTGGTTAAGGCATCAGGTTAGAAACTGGAAGACTGAATTCTAGTCTCTCCAACCGTAGGGACAAAGCCAACTGGGTGACCTTGGGCCAGTCATTCTTTCTCAGCCCTAGGAAGGAGGCAATGGAAAACCACTTCTGGAAAAACCTTGACCAGAAAACTGCAGGGACACGTCCAAGCAGTTGCTAAAAATCAGCACTGACTCAAAGGCATGCCTGCACACACACAGCGATAGAGCAACCAAGAAACTTAAACAAAATGTATGGATGGTTTTGGTATAAAGAAGAGGCTTAAGGCACAAACCTGGGGAGGACCAGGAACCTTGAGTCAAAAGAGATTTTGGAACAACAGACACCTTTCCTAGGTGCTTCACAACATTGTTTCCTGCATCTTTTGAACATGTCATGGTTGTCGGAGACAATTTGATGCATTTTATATACCGTAAAAATATTCCTCCTACAATGGAGGAATGCAAAGAAAACAAAAGAACACCCAGTTGCCTTTTGAAAAAGCATCTTAGGGACAACCATGACCTGGATGACTGAGAATCTCCCATAGACACTCCTACAATGGATTTATAATCAAAATTGGAAAGTGACGCAAATTATATTTATCTTGAAGAATACTTGGGGTTTATATCAACCCACAAAAGGGAGTATATAGGTAGTCCTTGACTTGCACCATAATTGAGACCACGTTTCTGTTTCTATGCGAGACTCTTGTTAAATCAGTTTTACCCCATTTTATGACCTTTTTTGTCACAGTTGTTAAGTAAAACAATGCAGTTGTTAGTAACAGGCCGGTTCAGTGAATCTGGCATCCCCACTGACTTTGCTTTTTTTGTCAGAAGATCACAAAAGGGGATTATATGACCCTGGGACACTGCAACCATCAGAAACATTAACCAATTGCCAAGTATCTGAATTTTTATCACGGGGATGCTGTAATAGTTATAAATGTCATGTGCCACATTTTTCAGTGCATTTGAACAGTCACTAAACAAATGGACATAACTCAAGGATTATCTGCACTTTTATTTCTTACACCCACAGAACTAGTTTTAAATATTATTTTTTATTTCCATTTCTTTACTTGAAAATGTTTTAGCTTCAAGAATTAACCATATGATCTCAGTTATATTCAGATTTCATAGAAAAAAATGTTCAGTCAGTTCTTCGTTGGTGGCATTTTAATACTTTTTTGACACAATATGATGTTTCTGTTTATATTAAATAACAAACAACACCACTCTTTGAATTCAGTAAAATTATACTAATCTACAGGTAGATGCATATAAGGCTTATATTGGTAGGTTTGTTATTGCTTATACATCTGTAAAAAGGAAAAATAGAAATCTGTTTAAAGATGTTTGCTGGTACATGCAAGTAAACCCCAGTCAATTTTATTCATTAATATATGTTCTGGATCTTAGACTAGATTGAATTCTGCTATAATACCTTTGTATGTGTAAAACATTTTTGATATGGTTTACATTAAATTTGTAAAGCAAATTATATATATATATGGTTGTCAGATTTTATTAAATGGATTGCAATTTTCTATTTGTAGCCTGAAGAAGAGTAATAACAACTTGGTTAGTTTCTGGAATATTTGAGTTAAAGCAAGGCAACAGGTGGGCTTGTTCACTTTCCTTGCTGGTTTTTTATTTAATGATCAAACCATCAGGACTTTGTGTTAGGCAACCTCATGTTATTAGATACATTACGTGGATTCTGAGGATGGATTATTTCTACATGCTGATGACATTTTTGACAACATCAGATAATTATTTCATTGCCTAACTTGATACAGATAATTCAACAATTTGTTAAATATTCAGGTTATAAATTCATTGGAAAAATCAATTTAGTTTCTTTGATATATGATAGTTCACTGCAAGAGGTTGGCTTTTGCATTCTGTACAGAATATATTAAATAATTAGGATCACATATTGCAAAAACATTTCAAAACATGTGGAAAGTAATATGGTTAATGTTACAGATAAGATTGCTATGGATATTAATAGATGGATTAAAATTCCATCAAGCTGGTGGGCCAAGATTAAGGTTATTAAAATAAATATTACTCCAAGGATTTATGTTTTAAGAGACATTTCAATGTTAATTAATTTTTGAAGGAAAAATTAAATAGAAATGGCTTCTGTGATGCACTGCTTGTTTCTGCTGGCACTGGAATGGCCACGTTTTTGTCAGAAGATCACGAAAGGGGATGTTTTGAAGAGAAAGGAAAAAGACACTTTGGTAGTTAAATCGGATTGCTTTTTGCAAGAATTCACTATGAGTAATATAATTTCAGAGTAATTAATTACTTTTTGGTTATATAGTTGCATTGATCTTAGTTGCAAGAAGGTGGACATTCAACCAAGGAAGAGATTCTACTGGTGAACTTCCCATTACTATCTTTTAATAATTTTATTAAAATTAGCAATACGGACATCTCATTGGTCTGGAATGGCTTGAGAACTCACCTGGTGGGCCAGCCAGTTAGTTGGTATTTCTGGTCGTTCTCGACCATACAGCACAATGTCTCTCATAACTTCCATACAGGGTTGCTCTCGGACCTTTGATCCAAAGGGTGGTTCATAATTCTTCACCTCTGCAATAATGGAAGAAATCACAAATACGGCATTGCTGTAAATGAGATACAGGGAGGAAAAGCCCTGCATGCTTATTTCCTATGTGCTTATTGGTTCAATGTTCAGATGCTACCAAGGGGCTGCAGATAAATCAACCAATAAATATCTGAGCTCTGCCCTTTGCATAGCTGGATCCATGCCCCTGCTGGTTTCTTCATATAACCAGGTGGAATATGTGCAGCTGGATTCAGGAGGTGATGATTTGTTCTCTGAGGAAGAGTCTTGTACCTGCTCCTCCTCAGAAAAAGGAGGTGAGGTGCCCCCCCCTGAAGATTCCATGTCTTGATAGCGCCATATTTGACAAGTTTATTCTTCTCCGAAATTTCCTCTTTTAGAGGAGGGTTGTGGAGAAAATGGCAGGCCCTCTGTGAACGGAATAGCGGAGTTGGGAGGGACCTTGGAGGTCTTCTAGTCCAACCCCCAGCTCACGCAGAAAAGCCTGAGAGCTGATTGCGCCTGAAAAACAAACATCACTCACACCTCACAGACAACAATCTTGCATGAAGACGAAGGTGAGATCTTACAGCCCTGATGGGCAGACACTGTGCACTGAGGTACAAAAATCGATAGATAAGATAGATATTTTCATTGGCTATTATTTTGCAAATATACGGTATATTTTGCATTGTTCAGTACAACAGTCCTTTTTTTATTCAGGTTGAGAGCTGACTGCACCCAGTACATGTGTTCAAAATGTTTTTGTTGCTGGGTGGGAGTGGCTGGGTGGGAATGATGTCGAATTGGCCACAACCATCTAGGCGTGGCCAAGGGGAGTCATGTGACTGGGTGGGAGTATCAGTGAGTTGTCCACGCCCACTCAGGTTTTGTGGCTCCCAGTGTTTTGTTTTCTGTGGGAAACGGGCCCAAGTGGCTCTTTGAGTGTTTCAGGTTGCAGACCAGAGGTGGTATTCAGCAGGCTCTGACCAGTTCTGGAGAACCGGTAGTAGAAATTTTGAGTAGTTCGGAGAACCGGCAAATACCACTTCTGACTGGCCCCGCCCCCATCTATTCTCTGCCTCTTGAGTCCCAGCTGATTGGCTGGGTCTTCTTTTGTTGCCCTGAACAGAAGAACGGAGCTGGAAAGCAGGTTAGTGGGTTGTGGAGGGAATGGAGATTTTACAGTATCCTTCCCCTGCCACGCCCACAGAATCAGTAGTAAAAAATTTTTGAATCCCACCACTGGACCAAACTTTTCAGCCCAAGACTTGGGGCCACAATCCAGAGGTCCCCTAATTTTAGCATCCAAAACAGGCAACAGTCCTTTGCTGAATACAGTACAGGAGGTTTGTCTTTCTCTCGATTGTTCTGAATTGTCTAGGTCTCCCTTAATTGGGACTGAGGCCTAATCATGGCACAGAAACAAAATTAGTCACTTTAGTAGATGTCCTTCATCAGGGCCTAGATGGTAGGAATACATCCTTCTCAGTAGACCTTTTAGTAGCTTTTGCTGTCATCTCCCATGGTATCTGTGCTGTCCAGACAGTTTAGAGTTAATGGGATTTGGGATAGTTAGTTAGGAATTGTGAACTATCTCCTTAAGGGAATGCATCATGGTAAATGTAGTTAAGGTATCCTGGGAAATGTAGTCCATGTCATGTGGTCACATCTGTAATCCTGATTGGTCACTAAATTGACCTTTGTTAGGTTGGGGGAGGTTCCCTCACACTTGCCTGAATCTATTACCATGCGGCTACTTCAATCATCATGGGGTTGAGACCTTATTATCTTTCTACACCACAATTCAGATATGCAAAGGATTGGACATTAAGAAGAACCTCGTCATAAATGTGAGTTGACAGGATGCCTGATGAACCAATAAAAAGACCTGGCATGGATGCTTTGTGGAGTTGATCTGACTGCTTTATGCCATCCAAATATTAATAAGAACAGTATCCTTCTGGACCACCCGCAAGGATGGAGAATAAGAGGCACCATCTTGTAGTGTTTCCATTTCTACAGTTTTTGGAATAGTCATGGGAGATAAATAGTGGAGTCTTTGACCACAGACCAATGAACATGGTCTTTTTTCCTGTATTATTTAACATATACTGTATATGATTACTGCTGGGTGAAGTATAATCTGCTGTTGATGGTTGATTCACAGACTGATAAGGATTCAGGAATTTTTGATAAACAACCTGCTCCTTTATCGTGGAAATAAACTGCATCAGTGGTGGGATTCAAAAGTTTTTACTACCAGTTCTGTGGGTGTGGCTTTGTGGGTGTGGTGTGGCTTAGTGGGCGTGGCTTGGCGGGCATGGCAGGAGAAGGATACTGTAAAATCCCCATTCTCTCCCCACCCCACTAACCTGCTTTCCAGTTCCATTCTCCTGTACAGGGCAACAAAAGAAGACCCAGCCAATCAGCTGGAACTCGGGAGGCAGAGAATAGATGGGGATGGGGCCAATCAACGGTGGTATTCCAAACTACTCAAAATTTCCGCTACGGGTTCTCCAGAACTGGTCAGAACCTGCTGAATACCACCTCTGAACTGCATATCACCATTTCATAGGAACACCCTTAGAAACAAACTCAAAATATCTCTATCCAAATGTACTTTCTAATTCTCAAAATTTGATTCTAATTTGGAAATAGTTCAGTTGCTGAAATTCATCTAATAATCCTATCCATTACATCTCAATAAATCTTGCTAAAGAAGGGAAATCTTGCTTGGAACAGTTACTTGTGATTCAGACAGCTGCCAATGAGCAAAAAAAAAGGTATTTGATTGTAAATCTCCTGTACAGCAGCACTTTGAACTGGTGAAGCTAGAAGTCTTGAACTACAGTCTGCAGTCTACCTTCCTTCCTTCCTTCCTTTCTTTTTTCTTTCTCTACCTTCCCTCCCTTTTCTTCCTTCCTTCCTTTCTCAATCCTAAGCATTTTAGAAATTAGTAAGAGAGTACTATTGTTCCTACAAAATAATTTTTATTCATTCACTTCTGTTGAGATTACCATTGAAACAATATATCATTTAGTATCATTTGATTCTCTTGACTATTTTCTCCAAGTCTAATGAGTCTTGAGACTAATGTATGTCAGCGAAGATGATTCTGAGCTCTGCTAAAGTAGAGAACAATTTTAATATAATTTAATGATAACAATTATTTTGCAGTGGGCAAGTAGTGCAATCCCATGTGAATTTTATGAAACTGCATTGCAATGAGCCAAATCACCCAGTCATTACTCTAAGGTTGATTTGATGGTTCTTGGATATAGGTGACTTTTCAATTTAATGACCAGATTTCTTCTCTACTGGTTCTGAAATGCCTTCCATTTCAGGAATGCATTTTCCCATGTCCTCTGGCCAGTACTTGCTGGAATATCCAGATGGAAACAATATTGCAACAATCATTTGACATTTAGAGGTGATTCACTCCCCTCCTTTGGTCCAGAAAAAGACAATTGAGACATGTTGATTGCCTTACCTCCTATAGCATCACACCTGGAGGCTATCTCCCATAAAACCAGAGCCATAGAATAGACATCCATTTGTTTAAAGGATTCCAGATCTTCAAGGTTCACTCTGGATTCCAAAATCTCAGGAGCCATGTATCTGGTAGTACCCACCTAATGATAACCACATGCAGATTAAAACAGGTACACTTGTGTAAATGAGAGATAAGCCACATCAATTTAAAGGCAACACGAAAAGCTATGACAGATCCATCCCATCACATGAAATGTCTTGTCGTAGGCTTTGGATCCGAAATAAAAGAAATACATTTTGAAATCATTGTCATAAAATACAGAACATCTCCAATCTTCAGAATTTTACCCAAGGAATATGTCAATCATTTATGTTGAAATTAGTAGCGAATATGCAAAAAAAAAAAAAATCCTCCGGAAATACTCATTTGTACTCATGATGGTCTGATAAATGCTGCTCCATACCCTTTGCTGCTTTCTCCAAAAGACAGAAAAAGAAGGAAGTTCTGGAAAATAGCTTGGTTTTAGTCTGAGATCCTAACCAACGGATCAACAGGGATGATTCTGAGCCAGTACTGAATAAAGAAGGTGTGCGCGCGCTCTGTGTGTGTGGTGGGTATGCATCAGAAAACAATCCATTCCATCTGTAAACATTACTAGCCACCATGTTACTGTTATGGGGTAGAGCCAGATCCAAAATAAGGAAATGATGACTGACTTAACTGCTCATAATGAATGCAGGGCCAAAGTGGCACGTCTGATCTAAAGGGGTTACTAGTACAGGTACAACTTTCATTGGATTGATTTCAAGCAAGGGAAATTGTAAATAAGAAAACTCCTGCATGCACCATGTTAAAATGTTAATACTGTATGCCATATCTTCATGCCAACATGAACCTTTGCACAGGAGAACACAAAACATGGAGAGTCCTATATATGTGTGTTTCCATGTAACATGTTCCTGATCAGAAGGACGCATACGCAGGATTTCATTTCTCTTTACATATGCCTGCATTCCAGGAGAAGAAACAAGTGGGGTGGAAAAATGCCAGAAATTATGTGGGTGTGGGTGACGGCAATGGTGTTTTGGAGACTGTCCTCTTTGCTTGAGTCAACAAGTTCTCCACAAGCAAAATAATCTATTAGTTTTGATCTACAATGCTCACCTGTCCACTATTGGCAAAATCTCCCACGCTTAAAGATGGATCCAGCCTCAGAGCAATTCCGAAATCACAGAGCACGCATTCTTGATGGTTCTTAATGAGAACATTCGTGCTTTTGATATCCCGGTGGGCAATGGGGATTTTGGGACTGCCACCGGCAGTGTAGTCACTGTGCAAGTGGGTCACGCCACTCACGAGGGAACCTGCCATCTTTTGCAGGTCTCTCCAGCTGAGGATATTCCTGGACAGGTAATCCTTAAGGTTGCCTTGGCTGTGATAGGCAGTGATCAGCCAATATTCTTTCTGAAGCCCAGAGTGTCTTTCCTCCGCGGAAAGGAACCGAAGGATGCTGCAGTGCTTCAGGTTGGCATCGGTGAAGATCTGGCTTTCATTTTTCCAGGATGCAAACTCCTCACAAGGGAAAATCTTCACAGCCACCATCTCATACTTGCCCGAAGATGTGTGCTTTAGTTTGGCTTTCCAAACTTCCGCAAATTGCCCTTTCCCGACTCTTTCTTCCAACTCAACTGGCAGGAGTTCGTTGATATGGTTGAGGTTGCCGGCATGGAGAGCAGAATGATGATCTATTTTGACGGACAGGATCTCATCGTAAGCGGTGGCTCTGCTGGATTCGGGCCGCTCATGGCATGGAGCGTGTTTCCGGGCCCACTCCTTGGCCAGCCTCTTCTGCCGATGGGTTCGGAAGAGATAGAATATCACGGTGATCATGATAGCTACCAACAGCGGGGGGAGAAGGCTGATGGCTGCCACAGGGATGATTTCCTTGCTATGTAGCATGGAGTATCCTACAGGGAAAAGAAAAGGCAGAGATTACCAAGAATGTTTCCACATATGCAAAGCAATTACTTTGAACAGCTGTCCCAGGGACCCGTAGCATTTGAGGGACCAAACCAGAGGTGGTATTCAGCCGGTTCTGAACAGCTCTGGAGGACCAGTAGCAGAAATTTTGAGTATTTTGGAGAACTGGCAAATACCACCTCTGACTGGCCCCGCCCCCATCTATTCTCTACCTCCTGAATCCCAGCTGATCGGCTGGGTCTTCTTTTGTTGCCCTGCACAGGAGAACGGAGCTGGAAAGCAGGTTAGTGGGGTGGGGAGGGAATGGAGATTTTGCAGTAACCTTCCCCCAGGAGTGGGAGGGAATGGAGATGTTACAGTATCCTTCCCTTGCCACGCCCACCCTGCCACGCCATACCCAAGCCACACCCACAGAACCAGTAGTAAAAAAATTTGAATCCCACCACTGGACCAAACTTTTCAGCCCAAAACTTGGGCCCACAATCCAGAGGTCCCCTAATTTTAGCACCCAATACAGGCAACAGTCCTTTGGTGAATAAAGTACAGGAAGTTCATCTTTCTCTCAGTTGTTCTGGTGACATCAGGGAAAGGTTGCTCCTCCACAATTGTCTGGAGGAGGAGCCTTTCTTTGCCTATGCCTGCTTCCACAACAGGAAAGGGTTCCCGGGTTCCTGCTCACGTGGCAGCAGAAGATTTCGGAAGGCCTCAAAGGCTCCCCCCCAATTCTTAACTAGCAACCTCTTCAGTCATGTCTTCAGCATGAGACGAAGAGGAGAGGGGATACTTGCTCCTTCCCTTTATCACCTGTATCACTTCCCTACATTACTAAAGGAGAGGCTGTATAATATTTTCCCTTTTACGCTTGTTCTTGTTTTTTTTTTTGTTTTTAAAAAAGATTACAGCTAGTTCTCAACTTATGACCACAACCCGAACCCAAAATTTCCATCACTAAGCCAGATAGTTGTTAAGTGGGTTTCCCTCCCTATTTGATTACCTTTCTTGCCTGAATTTTGATCACGTGAACACCGGGGAGACTGCAATGGGCGTAAATGTGGAAAATGATCAAACGTCACCCTTTTCAGTGGCACTGTAACTTTGAACAGTCACTAAACAAATGGTTGTAAGTCGAGCACTATCTATATAGTATTTTTATCTCTCATTCCCCGATTATAACAAGGCAGTTGTCAGCCTTCCAAATAACACATCCATTGACAGCAGAACTCCGAGGCAGGTAGATTCCTCAAAGAACAACTTTATTGGATAGATCATGTCAGCACAGACGGTGAAAACCAACTCTAACATTTCCCCTGGTTTTCCCCTAATTAAAAGAGTTAAGTTCCCCTCTCCCAGGTGTCAAAGAGGGACGCGATGGTTCAGTGGCTAAGACGCTGAGCTTGTCGATCAGAAAGGTCAGCAGTTTGGTGGTTCGAATTCCTAGCACCATGTAACAGAGTGACCTCCTGTTACTTGTCCCAGATTCTGCCAACCTAGCAGTTTGAAAGCATGTAAAATAATGCAAGTAGAAAAATAGAGACCACGTTGGTGGGAAGGTAACAGCGTTCCGTGCACCTTCAGCATTTAGTCATGCCAGCCACATAACCATGGAGACGTCTTCGGACAACTCTGGCTCTTCGGCTTTGTAACAGAGATGAGCACCGCCCCCTAGAGCCAGAAATGTGCGAGGGGAACCTTTACCTTACCCAGGTGTCACAAGTCACATTGTCCAATTAGGATGGATGACAGGCACGTCTCCTCCTCCAACAGTCACCTTTTATAATGACCTTGGTTCCCACAGGAAACCTTTTTGTTTTGACTGCTAGCTATCTACTTCCTCCCTCCCTTCCCCCTCTCAGGTTTAGTGGCAACTTTGAGGCAGCACAAGATGGCTTCAGCCAGGTTCGCTTCAGAGCTGACAGCACTAGCAGGCACCAGCCCCTTTCCTCCTCTTTTATTTCACCTTTAACAGAGGTGAGGATGCTACAGCAGTGAGATCTGGATTTTCCAGAGGTCTTCTAGGCAGCCTTCTGAGAAGGCATTTAGAAGTTTTTTCAGGACATCAAGATGCTGACTTGGATAGCCACTCCATTGTATACTGCACCTCCTGGGCGTTGTGGCCCATATTAGAAAGTTATCTCTCAGCTAGCAGGAAAGGCAGCGCAGGGCTGTTCCCAGCTCACTTCTTGCTGCTTAAGCTCTCTGCTCTGTTTGACCTTGTGTCCTCTAAAGCAGGGGTGAACAATTAATTTTCCCAAGGGGTCACAAAAGAAACGAGGATTATTGTGGAGGGCTGAAATAATAGGGTTGCGAAGGTGCGTGTACACACACACACACACACACACACACACACACACACACACACATATATTGGGGGGAGGAAGTTGCCTTGAAAATAAAAGCAATGCAGTTGTGTATATGGCATTCACTTATTCACATTTGATTTCTAACTTCTGATTGATCTCATGTAGGCGGGACAGAATGGAAACTATTCTTTAAAACATCTGGAAAGTGCCAGGTTGAGGAAAAGGACAATCGGCCAATCGACTGATTCAGCATAAAGCAGAATCTTGTGAATAGCCACGTGTCTGAGCCAAATAGTTTTGCTGATGGAAAGTAATAATTCTTACTTGAACAGCTCCCTGTTCTTGAACCCAAGAGAATGGGGATGGAAAACTTGGGTAACTCATTTGTTCCAGGCTTTTAAAAATATAAACAGCCGTTATTAATTATGAGGCATTTTAAAGAAGAAGGCATGAAACCAAAGTGCTTTATCTTTTTGATAAGCAGGCACTCCTTTAAGTTCACCAAGAAACAATATGGATTTTTTAAAAAGTGGAAACTGCTAAACTAAGCCTCATGAGGAAATGCAACTACCTCAAACAGTGTCCGTCCATTCAGACTGATAAAGTCAAAGCACTTTTAAATAGAAAGGCGAGACTAACAATGCTTAATAGCTTAAGGAAACAAGTAGATAAAGTCTCTGTGAGTTGAGTTGAACTCTTAGTGACCTTTTGGACAGTCCATGTAGTTTTATTGGCAAAGAATAGAAGAGGTTTTCCATCCATAGCCTTCTCAGATTTTTGTTTTAATCTTCTAACCCACATTTGTTGTTTAGTGGCCTGGCTGGGGAGTGGGGAGAGGGGAACCAGGCCCGTGCAAGTGGTGGGATGGTGCATATGAGCAGCTCAACTTATGCAAATAGCGGGCCAGTGCGCACATACATGCAAATGCAGCTCAACTGCAAGTTGAGCATGCGTGCTGGCCTACCGCTCACACGAGTTGAGCTGCACGCACAAATGCCAGCCTGCCTTTCATGAGGCCCGGTTCCAAATAGGCCACAGCCTGGTAGTGGGCTGCGGTCCAGAGTTTGGGGACCCCTGATCTAACTGACAGCCTTGGGATTCTCCCATCCAAACACCAACCAGGTTCTGAGAACTTCCAGAGAAGGTCACCATTTTGGGGGGCAGGAAAACAAATTCTTCAATGCTAGTAGTGATCAGAGGGTTTTTCTGTGGGTGATGTTTCAAAAGGAGGGAGCCATTGCTGAAAGGTTTCCATCAGACTGCTAAGGAACAGAAATGCCAATTTAAAAAGCTCCAGAAAGGAACAATTCCATTGGGCAGAGAAAGTGATATGGAAGAGCTGGCCCAACCAGTATTTGGGTCTGAAGCAGTCGTGGGATTCAAATTGTTTTACCACTGGTTCGGTGGGTGTGGCTTGGTGGCCGTACTTTGCTTAACACTGGTGCATAGCTTTCCCCACACCAGCTGAGGCCTGGCCTGTAGCGCCAATCAGCTGAGAGGATAAAGAAGAGAAAAACACAGGGGCAGGTGGATCCTGCACTTTTCCCTTCCTTCTCCTCTCAGTTGATTGTCAGAGGATTTTTTTTTCCTCCTCTCAGCTGATCATGGGAGGCTTTCTTTACTACCGGTTCAGCTAAATTGGTCCAAACTGGTAGCATACCACCATTGGTCTTAAGTATTTGGGTCTAAAGTATTTGGGTCTAAAAAAAGACAGGGGCCTTAGGATTCATTGTGATCATTATTAGAACAGTGTCATTTCAGTACAAATTAAATTTTATCTCTTGGCCCCAGCATGGACAGCAGAGGTGATATTCAGCAGGTTCTGATCGGTTCTGGAGAACCAGTGGTAGAAATTTTGAGTAGTTCGGAGAACCGGCAAATTCCACCTCTGACTGGTCCCAGCCCCATCTATTCTCTGCCTCCTGAGTCCCAGCTGATCGCTGGGTCTTCTTTGCTGCCCTGCACAGGAGAACAGAGCTAGAAAACAGGTTAGTGGGGTGGGGAGGGAATGAGAATTTTGCAGTAATTTTCCCCTGGAGTGGGGTGGGAATGGAGATTTTGCAGTATCCTTCCCCTGCCATGCCCACCAAGCTAGGACCTCAGAACCAGTGGTAAAAATTTTTGAATCCCACCACTGATGGAGAGACCTATACAGTCCCTCCCTTCTTATTCATGAAATTCAAAGCAAGGATTTCTTGCCCAATAAATGAGCCCTTCAAAACCATCCCTCAAGCTAAACACTTCAGGGCATGATTTCAGAGGGTGAACCCTAACCCTCCGGAACAAGAAAGCCAAACAGCTAAAGTCTGTTTGAGTTGGCATTTTCTGAAAAGAAAAAAAAAAAGTCTGCCGCAGTTCATTTCTGCTTGAGCTGTGAATGTTTCTAAAATAAGACACCAAGTTTAAACCACAAGATCAGTGTCAAATGATATAGTTTAAGTTTGTTTTGGAAAGTGTGAGGCCCCGCTATCTTTTTCGGTAATGGACTTACCTGATGGGCCTGACAACATCTCTGAAATGGTGACATTCGATGGAAAGCAGAGCCTCTTTTGAGCTTTTTCCAGGGCTGCAGTGTGCAAACCTGAAGTAATGCCTCCTGGGAACTGTTTAAATAAGTTTCGGCCACAAATGCAAAGTCATCAATTTGCAGCAGTGATTGTTGCGTGAGCCTTAAAAAAGTTTCAGACAGGCTGCTTTCTTTGAAAACAAATGAAAGAAAGAAAGACATGGCCTTGTATTTCTTTGTGGTTTCAAAGCTGGGTCTCTGCCAGAAATCTCTTCCCCCCCGCCGCCCCATCCCACGCCCTGGATGATATATATATATAGGTTGGGTTCAGACAATGAATGACAGCATCACTACGTTTCAGTAGCTACTATAGCTTATAAATCTAGAAATCAGTCTGGGGTAAAGGCCACCTTCCACTGGAAATCCTGGGCTACTTTAAATCCTGTGTTTCTGAAGCCAAAGCTAGAGGACTGTATAGATGTGCCAATATGTTTTGCCACAGAGAGGATTCGAACCCATTAAACATTAGTTTGCAGAGCTGTTTGCCAGGCTAAATTTCAGCATCATCCAGAAAGCACAACATTTGCTTGAAATTTTACAGCTACATTCATGGTTGAAAATGTGCAGATTTCCAGTAAGACCAGCAGAGATTGGGAAAAATATCTGATTCCCACAAGTTGTTCCTTTCCAGGCTGGTATTTTATTGTTTTTATATTTTTGCCTGATAAGCAAATGTTTTGTGGAATGCTTGAGGAACTGGTGACAGTATGCTATCTCTATTTTTAAACTGTTACAGGAAACAGATCAGATTCCTTATCAGACTAACTTCTGATAAGATTAAGGCAGAGACCTGCAGTGGTGGATCTACAAAGAGTCTAAGAGGAGGCCATTCTTGGTCTCTGGAGTCACAGGATCTCTCCATCACAATTGACCAGATATCCAGCACATAAATACTCCTTCTTGTAGCCTTAGGATAAAATCTGAGGCCTTTTCCTGAAAATTATCCTCCTGGAGGAAACTGGAGGAAAGGGAGAACACACACACACACACACATATATATATTATGAAAATGCCCTAATTTTCCAGGAGACCATATATCCAGCCTCCCACAGATTGTCCTGTGGGAAAGAGGAATAAGTGAGAACGCAGGAATATCTGAATGTTCCAGTTATGGGCCAGTCACCACTAAGCAGACTCACCATTGGTATAGTTCTCAAAGATAAGCTTGTCGTTGCATTCCTGCTCGTTCACACAGCCACAGATGTAAAAAACGCCATCTGCAGTCTGCTGCTGGACCATGACACACTGTGACGTGTTATATCTTGATATCATGATATTTCCCACTGGCAGCTGTGGGTTGTGGCAGAAAGTGTTTACTTTTATACTTGCGTTGGCTTGTTTCCTGAAGTGGCAAGAAAGATACAGATATTAATGTACGTATATTAATACTGTCTGATATTTTGCTTTCCATTTTTGTCCTTCATTTTTTTTAGAGCAGACGACCTAGGTCACACCTCACACTAAGCTATATTTTTCTTAACCACAGTTTCTTAAATAAAACATAATTGACTGAGATTACCATCAGGCTAAACTGTAAATTAAATATACCATATTATGATTTAGGATGAGGAATGATCCCACTCCAAACATATTTTTATTGTTCAGAAAAACTTTCAGCCAATGAGTAGATAATTACAGTGTTCATAGGTGATTGCATTACAAATATTATCACTGATCGATCTCTCTCTCCCTTTCTCTCTCTCTCTCTTAGAGAGGCACACAGATTTTATCTGTGATGATTGAATGTAGGTTATGCAAAATGATGTCCTTTAGTTTCCATGAACTGCTCCATTTTGGCAAATGCATCAGTGCAAGACTCCATTAAATCAAATACCAGAGAAAAGAGGGGCTACATAGCAACCTAAACAATAGACAATTATTTTAGGCTGTTGTTCTTTGGGGATTTTTTTAAATGTTTGCTTACCATAGAGAAACACATATTTCTTCTGGTTTTTCACAATAGGAGCTAAAATTACAGTTGGTTAAGCACACCTGATTTTCACAGGTGGGGTAGGTATTGTCACACCACTTGCAGACATTGCTGTTCACATTCCTTCCTGCTTGGCTGAGGTATGCTGTGAATATAAAAGTGAACAAAAAAAAATTCAGCATCAGAATGAAAATGTTTCTGAGCCTTACTTGACCATGTGAGCCGTGGTATGCTTTTCAATATGGTCTTCCATCAACTATGAATGGTTAAAGAAGGGCCTAAGGTGATGTACCTTAGTAGGAGAAAAAGAAGTATTATCTAAAAATTGACAGGTCTGAGTAATTTGGAAGAACTTGTTTGGAATTGTGATCGTAAGCCTTGCAGAAACCTAATATATCCATTTTGACTTTCTAAATCCCAACAAATGTCAAATAAGAGCAGAAATATTTGGCCCAATCAATACACCCAAGTGCAAAAAATTGATTGCACCAAGAGTGCTTTTGAGCTACGCCTAATTTAGTTCAGTTTAGTTTACTTTATTGTCATTGCACCTCATACAACGAAATCAAGCACCATCTTCAGTGCACATCATGACCATGAGCATGAAAAGAAACACAAACACACATCCTTCACCCTTCACACATTGAACCGGAAACCCCCGACACCACACCAACACTGTATAGTGATACAGCAGAATTCAAAAGAGCTACTGCCCTGGGATAGAAGCTGTTTTTCAGCCTATTTGTCCTTTTATTATTCTGTACCATCTGCCAGATGGTAATAGTTGAAAAAAAGGTTTCCCAGGATGAAGTGGATTTTTGAGAATGTTTTGAACTTTCTTAAGGCAACGGGAGCTATAAAGCTGTTCCAAAGAGGGAAAAGGGCAACCAATGATCTTCTGGACAATGACATTAACCCTCTGGAGTGCTTTCCTATCTGCCACTGTGCAATTGGCAAACCATACAGAAGTGCAGTATGTTAAAATGCTCTCTATGCAGCGGTAGAAGGTCAGCAGCAGTTTTTCATTCAGTTGTTGTTTTCTGAGAAGTCTCAGGTAGTATAATCTCTGCTGGGCCGGTTTGACCAGGGCTGCAATGTGAGCACCCCAGGTCAGGTCCTCTTTTAGGGTAATATCCAGAAACTTAAAACTGGTCACTTGCTCTACTCGGTCTCCATTGATAAGCAAGGGCTGGATGTCTGATCTGTTCCTTCTATAATCCATCATAAGCGCTTTGGTCTTATTGGTGTTGAGGACCAAGTCTCCACACAACGAAAGCAACCGGTCCACCTCATCTCAGTAGGCAGACTCATTCCCCCCGGAATAAGTCCCACCACTGTTGTATCATCTGCAAATTTAGCAATAGTATTACGAATGTGAGTGGGAATGCAGTCATGCACATAAAGAGTATAGAGTAAGGGACTCAACACGCAACCCTGTGGTGTACCTGTGTTAAGAATAAGGGCTGAAGAGGTATGATTACCTAATCTGACCCTCTATGAGCAGCCAGACAGGAAATTCATAATCTAAAGGCAGATTGAATTAGAAAGCCCAAGGTCCAGAAGCTGAGACACTAGTCTATGTGGAAGAATTGTGTTAAACACAGAACTAAAATCCACAAAAAGCATCCTCACATAGCCCTCTCACTGTTCTAGATAAATCAGAGCAGTGTGAAGAGTGATGGCTATAACGTCTTCTGTAGATCTACTTTTTCTGTATGCAAACTGGTGTTTATGCGGAAGACCAGAAATGAGGTGCTGGCAGACCAATTTCTCAAAGCACTTCATGATGATAGGAGTGAGTGCCACTGCTCTGTAATCATTGAGGTTATTGATAAGGAACTTCTTTGGCAATGGAACAATGGTGGAAGCCTTCAAACAAGATGGAATAGTGGACTGGCATAAAGACCGATTGAAGATCCTGGTAAAGACTCCAGCCAACTGATCAGCACAGTCTTTAAGCACTTGGCTAGAGATACCTTCAGGATCGGCAGGGTCCACAGCCCTCAGAATGGTCCTCACCTCCTGTTCCTCCACAATGAGGTGGGGCTACAATTGGCTGGTAGTTGTGTTTTATCTGTCTCTGATGTCTCCACTTCAAAGCAAGCAAAGAAATGATTCAGTTCCTCTGCCAATGAAGCATCCCCCTCAGCAGGGATGACATTGGTCGGTTGATGGTTTGTAATTTGTTGAATCCCTCACCACACCTGCCTCATCTTATCGCTATAAAATTATCCTCAATCTTCCTCTTATAGTCAGTCTTGGCCTTCCAAATACCTTTCTTCAGATTAGCTCTGGCAACATTGTATCTTGCTCCATCACCGGACCTAAAGGCCTTGGTCCTGTCATGCAAGAGGCGCTGGATTTCCTTGGTCATCCAGGGTTTCTGATTGGGATAGATCCTAATACATTTAGCCACAGTGATAGTATCTGTGCAGTGTTTGATACAGCACAGAACAGTTGCAGTGTGTACCTCTAGGTCAGGGTGGTAAAAGATGTCCCAATTGGTGTTCTCAAAACAATCCTGAAGTTGTTGGGAAGCATGTTCTGGTCAAGATTTCACTGTATTATAGGCAGAGCCCGTCTCCTAAGAGGGATGTAAGCTGGTGCTAAAAGCAGTGACATATGGTCTGATTGTCCTAAATGTGGTAGTTGTATAACCTTATAGCCATGTTTGATGTTGGTATATACTTTGTCCAATATGTTTGCTCCTCTAGTAGCACACTTAACATGCTGATAGAATTTAGGGAGCACTTCTTTTAAATCAGCTTGATTAAAGTCCCCTGCTATGATATGCACAGCATCAGGATACTTATTCTGCTGATTACTAACAATGTTATACAAGAATCCCAAAGCTATGGTAGTATTGGCATCAGGTGGGATATAGACTGCAGTAATCAAAACCATGCTGAATTCCCGTGGATGATATGTGGGTCTACATTTAAGTGTCATATACTCCAGATCCATGGAGCAGTGGCTGTCTACAGTCTTTGTATTGATACACCAGCTTTTGTTCACATAAAGGCTTAAACCTCCCCATTTGATCTTGCCAGAATCTCTACTCCTGTCCTGCCGGTGAGCTATGTAGCCCTCCAGCTCAACAGCTGCATCTGGAATGAGTGAATGAAGCCAAGTTTCTGTGATTAGCAAAACACAGCAGTTCTTGATGAATTTAGTCTTTGCAATCTGTAGCCTTAATTCGTCCATTTTGTTAGTCAGAGATCTTGCATTGGTAACAAATATACTTGGAATTGAAGGCTTGTGTCGAAACTTACTCAGCCTAAATAAAACCCCAGCACAGCATCCTCTCTTCCTCTTCCTGTTCTTCTTTCTCCACCTCTTCCTCCTTCCTACAGGGATAGTGATCCATGGCTCCCCCAGGGGCCTAGTTGCCTCCTTCAGTATGTTATGAGCAGGGGTGGGATTCAAATTTTTTAACAACTGGCTCTGTGGGCATGGCTTAGTTGGTGAGCATGGCTTGGTGGTCATGTGACTGGCTGGGTGTGGCCAACTCAACATCACTCCCATTGAGGTACGCATCTCCTTGCCTTGCCTCTCATGACTGTGGGGATGCTGCAACGGTCATAAATGTGAAAAAATGGTCATAAGTCACTTTTTTCAGTGCCATTGTAACTTTGAATGGTCACTCAACACAAGTAAAGTACCAGCAAAGAAGGGGAAAAAAACTCCAGAGAAATTCCTGAGACAGGAAGTCTAGTCCTGCCAAGAATATAATAAAGGTTAACGGAGAGCCAGTTTCTGTAAGCAACATCAGAATGTTTCCTTCCTGCCTTCCTTACAGGATTAGGTCAGTAATTTCTTCTAATAACGGTTCTCCGAACTGCTTAGAATGTTAACAACTGGTTCTAGCGAATAGGTGCGAACCCGTAGAATCCTACCTCTGGTTATGAGAATGTATAAAATCATCCGTAATAGCCTTTTAACATTTCAGTCCAATTTGTAACAAGGTTTGCTGACTATAGATGCTCCTTGCCCCACAGGATTCAATCAAGGAAAGGATCCAAAACACACAAAATCATATACACCATACACTGAAAGAAGGAACGGCTAGCCGCAGCATCCATGTGCACAGCCATCTTGAAATTTACTTAATTCACACTGTTCTTGTGCTGTGTGCCGAACCTTCTATAATTCTGATCACCCAGACATGGCTTCTGGGAGAAGCGCAATTTTGCATGCAGGGTTGGGATTCTACCGGTTCTGTCCACTTCTGTAGAACCGGTTGCTTTGAAGAGCAGCAAACAGAGAGCATACATAGAACTGGTTCTATGTTTGCTGCTGTTTTGGCCCACCCGCCCGCCTGGGCTCTTACCTGACCTTTATTTCCTCCGTTTTCAACCGCAGCTGCTTTGTGCGACACAGCTGCAGTTGAAAAAGCAGGAAAAAAGGGCTTTTCCAACCGCTGTGCACTCGCACACCGTGCTACTCAGCTGTCCGGGCATCTCAGCAATACAGAGCAACCGGTAGTTGTACCAGTCGGATCCCATCCCTGTTTGCATGATATACTGAATTATAAACAACCTGTAGGAGCTTTTACAACATGCTAGAAGGTTAAGTGGGCTGTCAGTTCACATTCCTCATATAATGAATTATTCACAGTGAGCAAAGAATTCAGATGAGATGGCCATACACTGTCGTATGGATAAATCATCTGTTTGAATTCATCAATCCAAGTGATTACACATTAACTGCATTCACATATTGTTCTAAGCCATCACCTATCTAATAATGATTTATATAGAACAGTACATTTGACTAGATTTGCATTACATGCTAAATCATTAATACAGCTTTACAGCTTTTTAGGCGTTATGGCTGGTTTCACATAATATACCAAATCACACAATTAAACAAATCACTCTTAAGTTAAACCAATTTGTTAATTTAGTCACATATACTGTATAAATGGAGAAGGAGGCTGTATTTAGCTGTGGAAATACACACTGAACTTATCGAAATAGGTTGAGGGGTCATTGCGATTCAACATGTATGAAGAGTACCAATTACTGCCTGAAGGTAACACCTAACAAGACTTTTAGGCTTTGTTCACAGCACGTCATTAACCAAATTGCCAGTAAGCCAGACTGGACTTTGACCACGCAGTCACAACCAACATCTTGACTCCTTGACACACAGACACACAATCCATTTTTGCAATTGAGCACCTTCTGGCCCCACATCTTTATTTTGCTTTATTCACATCTGAGAGGTAACTAAGTTTCTGGAGTCACACAACACAGCATGACTGGAGGACAGTGTTTTGATTCACTGAAGAGGCTGGAGTGATTCATTTCGTGTCCCCAATAGATGCAGAAACCAGTATAAAATGCTGAATCTGGAAATGGCCATCGTAAGTGTGTTGCATAAAAGCCACTTTAGATTCGGCAGAGTGGGGTGTTAATTATCATCGGGCCCACCCCTCTGAACCTCCATTTTGGCCTACAATGTGCCAGGCAAGGCCTAAATGGAGCGCCATTTTGGCCTGTGGAGGCCGAAATGGAGCGTCAGGAGGCGCGCACAGATGAAAGGCTGGAGAAGAGACAGCTTGCTAGATCTTCACATGGTAATTGACCCGGTGTGGCAGGTTGGGTGGGTGGGAAAGCACTTGTGGGGAGCATGAGGTATTTCAGGGTCAGGGAGGCCTTGGGTGGTCTTAAGCAAGTGGCCTGTTCCATCACTAGGACCCCCCCACCATGGTCTTCCCCACCCTGAAATACCTCATGTGCACTTAACAAGCTGCGCATTCGATTAATGAATGTGTGAGCAAAAGGAGGGAGTGATTGTGTTCAAGGTACTGGATTCACTTCCCCCCAACTCCTTGGGTTACAAATGTAATAGGTTGGCTCCATTACATTCAGAACTTGAGGACTACCTGTATTTGCTATCTCCAGTTTGGTGACCAGTAAGGTTTGATTTCAGCTTCTATAATCCTCAGTCAGTACTTGTTAACAGAGAATGATGGACATTCACGTTCAATATTTCTGAAGGGTACCATGTTGGAGAAGGCTGCTGTGTATGACATGGTGGGTGATTTCACATATTTGTCACCTTCAGAAACAACCTGTTTTGTTTTGTTTAAACATAGGCAAAAAGTAGAGAGTGTCAAGCAGAAATGAAGATATGGTAGGACCTAATTTGGCAGATAACACAGGAAGGCTTTCTTTCACACTAACATTGTTAATGATCCCACTCCATTCTGGAAGATTTCCCAGATCTGGGAAAGATCAAAAGAACTAAAACAACAGAGTTATGTCAAAGATCAAAACAAAGCATGAGAAGAGATGGGCTAAGCTTCCCAATTTTTTATATAAACTCTAGGATTTTCCTGATAGATGAAAAATGTTATTTTTAAACAGATTTCAGATCGTGACATTATGATCTTTTAATTTTGCCTTTTTGTCCAGTTAGGAATATTTGAATATTTTCAGTCATATGTGTGGAGAATACACATGGTACATAGGCATGAAAGAAGTAAGTAAAACAAGATCCACTTTCTGTCTGCCTCTCCCTCCCTCCCTCCCTCTCTCTCTCCCCACTGAAATTAAACATTCAGGTATTTAATATATTATTTCAGTATTCTCTCTCTCTGTCTCTGATCATTACATCAGAGAACTGAAAGTGGCCACTTAGGACCTCAAGACTAAAGGCTATTTAGGGCAGCTGTTTAATCTCCATCAGAAAACACCCCACAAGGTACTTTTGAGTGACTCATGGCTGACTGAAGATGTCTCTACAAACAAGAAATACCAGCAAGTAGACTTGTCCTTTGGGGCTTTCTAGAGAAGGAAAGAAAGGGAGATCACAAGAAGTCCTCTGAGGAGACCATAAAACAGCGGTCTCCCGAGAGTTTTGAATATCAGAACCTGAGGGAGATGACATTTTCGCTCTCAGCAGCAGTAGATCTTTTGATAAGGACACTAAGTCAGTCAAATTCACTTTTAATCACATTTGGAAATGTTCAATTTAACCACATTATGGATATTAGAGACCTTCTAATCGGCAAGTTTAAGTTTGACATCTGTTGAGTTCCACCTTCAGCTTTGAATGTAAGGAATTTTAAACAGTCTTAACAGTTTCAAATAGAGTAATATACAAATAGCAAAAAAGGAGGGAGGGGAAGCTATTTTTTTGATTGAAGAAAATTTCAAATGGACTAGGAGACCAGGGAGATTTGGAATATTATTTTTTCTGTAAGATTTGAAAAACTATATAATTAAATAATATATTCATGGGAAACACCTGGAATGGAACTAAAATATGTTTGTAGGGGGTGTGCATAAGCGCACCAATATGCCTACCGTCCCTGTCCTGTTGTTTTTTCTTCTTATATGTATCCATTTCATGTATTCATAACTATGTTTATACTTATACCTGTTATCTTGTAATCACTTGACAAAATAAAATAAAATAAATAAATAAACATTAAGAACCGAAACTGGAAGGTTGCAAATGGACACTAGAGGGAACTAAAGGACCAGAAACTAATTAAAATGATTAAGTTGTTTACAATTTTTAACTTCTCCTACAGAATCCTTCAAAAAAAAATGAGTAAAATATTAATAAATATTTCTCAGAAATGATACAGATTTCAGTGGATAAACTTTTACAAGATGATGAGAAAAAATAAAAACAATTCTTACTTGACACAAACATCGAAGGCATAGAAGATAACAAAATCAAGATTACCAAAATAGGAATAAAAGAGACAAATCAAGAAGAGGATCTGGACGTAGAACAGCTGCAACAAAAAATCCTGGCTCTTTACGGGATTTACAAAAGGGACTGGTGGAAGCTTTTAAGACTTCTTTTGACTGCCAAAAGTTAATGAAAGATCAAATCCTATGATGCTGTTTAAACTGTTTAAAGGTCATGATTGTGAGAAGAACCAATAAGAAGAATACAAAATTGGAATATATGATCAAGGATAAAATACTTGATAGTTCTTATAATTCCTAAAGGATCTTTTCTGAACCAAGACTGTAAAGATGATGATTTGGGGAGTGCATGAGGATATTATGGGAAGAAGAGTTTTTTAACTTGAAAATCTTAAAACAGGGTAAAAAGTATATTAGGGGGTTTTTTTGGTTCTATTTTTAAAAATTGGTTTCTCTCCTGCACCTTCTAAGCTTTCCTTTTTTCCCCCCTTTTCCTTCTAATTTAATTCACGTTAGTTTTTACTTTGTTTATTACAAACTTCAACAAAATTATTAGAAAGAAAACCAACCCCAGTAAGGAAGTTCACTGCATTTCTGCCTAACTGATGCAACTTCTGAACTATTTTTGGTGTTAGATAATTTTTCCTGAGATTCTATCACAGTCTGCCTTCTGTTTGAAAATATGTAAAATTGCTTGGTTGGTTACCTGTGGTAAAGTAAAATAATTTCCAAACAACCAGTCAGAAAAACTATTATTGAAAGTTGAATGGTTGATGGGTTTTTTTCAGATTTAAAATGGTGTACAAACATCAGCAGGTAATTGGCTCCCTGAAAGTATTGAGGAGTACCAACAGTGTAGACTTTGCCAATTATTCAGCCTCCTGTTATTCCTCTTGTCATTAATGGAAAATAATATGCGCATAACTTGGAGGATTTGAGTTTTATGAAAATTTGGTTGGCGAGGAAGCCATTACTTCCTTTTCCAACAGCTAACTACAGTCCAGGGGCGTGGCCTATCCAGCAAGAAAAAGGTATCAGTTATTCAATTGTTGTATTTTTGGCACATCACATTAAACCCAAAGGGGGAATAGAAAGGGGATTAGATGGATGCTATCTAATTAATAAGGAAATTATAGTTTCAATGGGACTAGTAAACCAGTGTTTCAATTTCCAACATATTTTTGAACATTTATATTAAACATATAGTGAAACAATGGCATAGAGACTTGCTTAATGGTTGCTCGGGTTTTCTTTTTTTTGCAAGCTAAAATAACATTTCTTTTATGGTTTCAAAGAGAAGTTATCTAACAAGATCTTAGAGGAGATCCTTAAGGAAAGTTATGGCTAAAATTATGACTTGTGGAAAAGATTAATTAAAGAAAAAAATATTCTAAGGAAAAATGGAAAGACTGGGAATATACTACAGGCCTGAAGACTGCCAGTTAAATAGGCCTGGTGGGTAAA